>NW_012027733.1:0-3281 GCF_000956235.1 Wasmannia auropunctata
TTTTCATTGTCTGACATTAAATCAAAATGCGTAAAATTGCATTTATATGGCGAAGAAGCTGTAGTATTTCCTTTACTGCACCAACAAGAAATATGTTTATGGCGAGTACTAATACTGATAGAATATAAAATCGAAAACAATGATGTAAATTATTTAAAAGACTTTATTTTTTTACAGATTGTTAATAATGGCAAACGATTTTGCTGTCGTAACTTTTCCAAACGATGGGAATAATGAAGAAGAAATTGTGTCAGAAGTTCCATCTTTATGGCTTTGCCCTAATTTATCGAAATGTTGGTGGCCAACAGTAAAAAATATAAATACTTTTATTGTGAAACAAATTCCACCAGTTCCTGATGATCCCAAGTGGTCATTTTATCCCATTAAATTTCATGGATATTACGGTAATTAATATTTTTCTTTATGTAGTTTTTTAAAATATTTCCTACAAATAATGTAATTTGTATAATAAAATATGGTTTTGTCCCAATGAAGATTCATTAGATCAAGCTAGACAAAAAGCAACGAATTATTCTTCAAGCAATGATAGTGACATAAATGAAGTACGAAAGAAAAAAAAAGATACACCTATTTTAAAAAAAAAACAGTCGCAAAAACCTATTGTTTCTGAGTCCGATTCCGATTCTGATGTCACATCAGTTATACCAAACCCGCCAGATTTTACAGATAATAATATCTCAGTCAACAACCCTTCAAATATTTACAATTCATTAACTGAAAATGTTGAAAATATTGACCTGGACATCATAGATGGAACTTTAGTATCGCACAAAAGTAATAGCTTATTTTTGTTTATTTCATTTATATATATTACATTTATAATATAATAAAACATCTTTAATAAAAATAATAATTACTGTTTAGTGATAATTATTATAAAATTTTAATATTTCGTTCTGTGTAATTATTCTAATATTTTAATATTTCTTTCTAGGCATAGATGATTTACATAAATTAATAACAAAAATGTCCGATAAAATAGAAGGTTTTGTGTTTTTTTGCTATATAATTTTATTAAATCTCTTTTTTGGAACTGTTTATTTAATATTATTAATTTTTCAGATCATTTTCAGAGAATATATACAGCTATAACTACTGTTTCATTAGGAATACAAGATCTAAACGCTCGTTTAACAATAGTAGAAAAACAAGTAAATCAACATAAACCTCCACCTACTTTGGATACGTCAAATATGCAACAATCTTTTCCGTTTAAAAGTATTAATGAAGTCATGGCTTTTGAAAACAATTTATCACAGAATGAAGACGAGTACAACAAATTTGTAAGTTAAATTAAGAATTTATTTATTTAAATGCAAGGTTCATCTGAATAGAACAATAGAAATTATATTATCAACGTATTTTATTTGTAAAGACGCAGTATATATCTCGCATAGGCGGAAGGTCCGCTAAGGAAAATTTAATTCGTATATACCGAACTTTATTCTCCAATGAAGTTGCCAAGCAATCCTCTTGGAAAGGACTACGTAACCATTTTAAAATTTGTAGCTTAAACTCTATAATAATGGGAATACAAGGTAAAATATACATATATTTATTGTTATATTTATAGAATGCAAAATTTGATTTTTGTTCAAAATCTCTGTATATAATTTATATATTTCAGCAACAATTTCGAGTCAACATCAATTCACGAACAAAGAATTTGAAGATATCACAAAGGAATGGTTTCGCCAAGGTGGTCAAAGGCTTAGCAGACAACAAAAAGAAATAAATAATCCTTAAACCGTTTAGAGAAGTTTTAAAGCTTGTTTATTTTTATTATGTTACTTTTGTCTCATATTACTTTATATTAGAGTCTAACGTGATAAAACAAAACTTTTTTTTAACAAATGTTCTTTTTTCGATATTGAATGATTTTAAGTTTTCAGAGATTTTCTTGTTCTAAGACTACAATAATAGTCAGCAATGTTTATTTTCATTATGATTTGAGTTCTGAATATTGTGAAACTTGTTAAGTATGTCTTTTATATAACAGAGTTAATAAATGTAAATTTTCATATTTCTATTTTTTTTAAAGCTTTTTTTAAAATTACAAACAACGTAATATTGTTTTTTAAAAATATAATTTGAATTTAAATATAATTATTTGCGTCATCACATTTTTTACGTTTTATTAATAAAAAGTAAAATTTAGTATATCTATGTTTACTTATTATGATATTATTGATATTATTAAGAGTTAATATTAATTGTATTTAAAAAAGCTCGTTTATATACAAAGAAGTATAAATGTATATAAAAATTCAATAAAAAAGTTTTTTAAATTCTTTATTTTTTTTAAGGTTTCTTGAATTCTTTATTTGAATAAATTACTACACAAATTACAGTCTTATAATAAATTTACTTTCATATTTAATTATATGTCTAATTCTTTCAATTATTACAAAAGATCAATTAAAAAGTTATAATTACTTAAAATAAATTTCATAGTTTGGGTTTTCTTAACAGAAAAACTTTCAATATATTTATAACTAATGTAGAAAAAATATTTTTCTATATTAGTTATCAATATATTTAAAGTTTTTCTGTTTGAAAATTGGTGGTTTTACAGTGTAAAAGTCAACGTATAATCACTGAAAATTGGTGAAACCATGAATTTTTGCAGTCATGATTTATTTATATTAATGATTAAAATTAAAAAAAACATTCTGTTACAATTTCGTAATTTTATACCTACATTTTAGGTACCTATTACATCATTTTTACGTATTGTATATAGCACAATGTTGCTGATATTTTGACCTACATATAACGTAATAATGACATAACGGTTATAGGAACATAAAACGTTTTTGTTGTGTAATTTTTTAACGTAAATGTTAAATGTTTGTTACATCTCTTTTTTCCGCCATAGTTACGTACTAGATATGGCGCAATGTTGCTGACATTTTGACCTAAACTTGATCTGAAAATGATGTAATAGTTACCAGAACAGCGAACAGTTATTCTGTAAGTGTTACATAAATGTTATAGAACAGTGTTTACTGGGATTGATATCCATAAAATACATACTTGTCAATCTTTATTTCTTTAACTATGTCAAGTAGCACCTTCATCTAAATTATTATACATATATTGCATTCATATCATAATGTAAAACCTTCCAAATTCCAAATTATTATCAGGAGACACAGTAGTGTCTTGGTGTTTTATCACTTACCTTAGAACTAACAACATCTTCATGACCGTTGCCAATGACCTGCCATGACCTGCAATATCTCCTACATTAAACACTA
>NW_012027733.1:4484-5148 GCF_000956235.1 Wasmannia auropunctata
ATTAAAGGAGACAACTACATTAGGATATTACAATTTGGAAGAAGGGAAGAAGAGACGGAGAGCCATAATTACATATTTTTTTTACATATATATTTTTTTCGATTACGTATAGATTTTTATACATATATTTTATATTTTATATCATATATATATTTTTTTTGTTTTTTTCTTTATTGCCTACCCGGCGGCAGTGGGACGTATCCCGGCGGCAGTGGGACGTATCCCGACGACGGGACGTACCCCGGCAACGGGACGTATCCCGCCGACGGGACATACCCCGCCGACGGGACGTATCCCGCCAACGGAACGTATCCCGCCGACGGGACGTATCCCGTCGACGGGACGTATCCCGTCGGTGGAACGTATCCCGCTGACGGGGCGTAACCTGCCGCCGGAATAAACCCCGGTGGTGGCGACGGCGCTGGCAAGTACCCCGGTGGTGGCGACGGCGCTGGCACATACCCCGGTGGTGGCGACGGCACTGGAGCGCCAGGATACCCTGGTATAGGTGCTGGAATATATCCCGGCGGCGATGGCGCTGGGACATATGGTGCCACATATCCTGGTGGCGGTGGTGATGGTGTTTGCATATATCCCAGCGCCATAGCCGCTGGCATATATTTTGGGTTGCCGTGCCTGCCAGCTATCTTCCGCCGTTCTTTTG
>NW_012027734.1:0-460 GCF_000956235.1 Wasmannia auropunctata
TTTATCTTCTTGATAACTTCTATTTAGCAGATGTATCACTGGTATATATCTGTTACTAATAAATGTTCATAGATCATCACGAAGCAACAGTTCCCGGACGATCATAAAGGTTAAGCAGCGTTGGACTAGGTACATAACTTGGATGGGTGACCGCTTAGAAATACAAACTAAAATTAGTTTCCAAACCTATTTTTTAAATCATAATTTTGTCGTGTGTATTTTCTTTTATTTTCTGGTATATAATGCTAATTAATAAAATTTTGCGATCGTTCTCAGAATATTCCTGTGCTGTTAAGGTTTACATTATATTTTAATGTTGCTGCAACATTGTATTGCAATATTTCTAAAGGCGGACATTTGACCGTTGTTGCAATGTTGTAACGACGTTGCAGCAACATTTTGCAACGTTTTTGCAACATTGCAATCTTGCAAGGAAAGATTGCTACAATTATGCTGCAAT
>NW_012027734.1:7929-8427 GCF_000956235.1 Wasmannia auropunctata
GTTTTCAAAGAAGATCACCTTCGATAAGTTACGCCTTGAGATTTTGCTCAAGTATTGACTTGTTTCACGACTATGAATCGAAGCGCCATCTTAAGACTGTACTTAAGACGATCTTGAAAATAAGTCTTGACTATGAATACGGGCCATAGGGTGCGTTCCGATATTCACTGTAAAGCCGGTATCAGACTACGCATTGCCCATTGGAGATTGAGATTAAGATTGAGATTAAGATTGAAATTGAAGATTGTACAATCACATTACAGATTGTGATCTGCATTGCAATTGACAATATTGCTGCGTTCAGCAAACAAAGCAGCTCGGTTTATATACATATTTGCATATATTATTAAGATAATTTACTAAATTTTGTTCATAACAATACTTACCTGTGCATTAAATTTAATTGCACGTTTATTATTGTACGAACTTAACCTCTATCTGCTTTATCATTCTCGGTAAAAATGTCAGTAGTCATCACGTGACCAAAAAGTCGTCAAG
>NW_012027735.1:0-390 GCF_000956235.1 Wasmannia auropunctata
TAAATTAGGTACTAAGAATTCTAATAACGTATAGAACTTGATGCGTAAAACAATTTAATCTTCTCATATGTCTTTCTCATTATCGTTTTTTAAATTAAAAAGTCTTCATATGGTATATGTCAATTTTAAAATAAATTAACTTTCAATATCAAGGGCCTTCGATATGGGGCCACATTAACTTTCTAAAGAGATAAAATTAAATTTTAAAAATTCAAAAAATTTCCCTGAGTACCAGTAAAGTTCCATGAGGAAAATTCATGATTTTCAAGGGTAAAAATAAAATTCCCTGAGATTTCCAGGTTTTCCCGATTTTTCCTAGTAATACCCACCCTGCCTATTTATAAAAAAAAATTATCACTCACCGATCTGAAGCGCAACAGGCGGAGTTAT
>NW_012027735.1:410-767 GCF_000956235.1 Wasmannia auropunctata
ATTTCGCGACTCGACTTTGAAAAATATATGATGGTCGTCGCCAACTGATGCCAAAATCATTGTTACCGGGAATCCGTGATTACGAGAAAACCCAGGATTAATTCTGTGTCTGCAGTAGACACTCAAATTTCAACAAGACGATTAAAAAAATATATTTATGATTGTATACTTATATATATATTATTGTGTACCTACAAGTAAATTCTATTCCCCAAATGCCATCCTGATTCCATTCTTATTAATATTATTATTAAATGTATTGTAATTATTGTTTTCCGTAAAATGCCTCGTTGAATGTCAAGAGACTTACTGCAGAAAGGAATGAATCCCGAATCTTCCGGATTGCCCCCGGATAAC
>NW_012027735.1:1215-51249 GCF_000956235.1 Wasmannia auropunctata
TGCTTGCGTGCCGATTTTATTATATTGCATGTTAGACATATGCAAATACAAATATCACTTACCAAATACATCAGCCGCGACACTCCTCGTTCCGGAGACGATCTTATGTTCGTTGCGTTCTGAAAATAAAAAAAAAATACTAGCTATATTAACGCTATAAAGGCGAAGCGGCTTCGTCTATCGCACGACGCGGCGGCGGCGGCGACGCTACATGTCTTGATTTTCGACCGAACGAGTATTGAGAAATACGCGTTCGATCGATTCATCAGCAAGTGCCGAATCCGTATTACACAAATTAAATGCGAGATTACTAATAAATATTATACTTACCAATGAAGTGAATCATGGCGTCACTTGTTCCGATACGTTCCGCGTTCATCGCGTTCTGCAAATAAAACATGAATGCGATTAAAATAGTGCAAGTGTTTCGTTTCCAGCATGGTCAATTTCACGCGCAAATAGCGCCACCGTACGCGCTGCGGCGGCGTCGGTGCAACAGCGGCGCGAGGTGACGCCGACGCTATACACATTTCGATTTTCGGTCGAACGAGTATTGCGAAATACGCGTTCGGACGAACATCAATGCTTGCGTGCCGATTTTATTAGACTGCGTGTTAGACAAATGCTGCACATACAAATATCACTTACCAAATATATCAGTCGCGACACTCCTCGCTCCGGAGACGATCTATCTTATGTTCGTTGCGTTCTGAAAATAAAAAAATATGCTATTAACGCTATAAAGGCGATGTGGCTTCGTCTATCGCGCGACGCGGCGGCGGCGGTGACGCTATATGTCTTGATTTTCGACCGAACGAGTATTGAGAAATACGCGTTCGATCGATTCATCAGCAAGTTCCGAATCCGTATTACACGAATTAAATGCGAGATTACTAATAAATATTATACTTACCAATTAAGTGAATCGTGGCGGCGTCACTTATTCCGGAGCCGATCCGTTCCGTCTATCGCGTTCTGCAAATGAAACGTGAATACGATTAAAATAGTGCAAGTGTCGTTTCCAGCGTTGTCTGTTTCACGCGCCAACAGCGCCACCGTACGCGCTGCGGCGGCGTCGGTGTAACAGTAGCGCGCGGCGACGCCGACGCTACATATATATTTCGATTTTCGGTCAAACGAGTATTGCGAAATACGCATCCGATCAATCTTGCATCTAATCAGTGCGTAATATAGATTCAGCATTCGAACTCTGATTCGGTCGAATGCGTAATCGCAATACTCGTTCGGTCGAAAATCAAGACGTGTACCACCGCCGACGCGTCGCCCGCGCCACGACGCTTGTTTCGCGTAAGCTGACGGCACGCGGAACGAATTACGCCGCTTCACTATCTTAGTTATGCGTTTATCCATATGTTCGCTGTATGTAACGTACGCCATACTTATGGATAAATGCATAATTAAGATAATAAAGCGGAGCAATTTGTCCCGCACACGGTCAGCTTACGCGAAACAAGCGTCGCAGCGCGGGCGACGCGTCGGCGGCGGTGGCAACGGCGATAGTGCGGGGATGCTACATGTTAAATAAATGCAAAGTCCCACTTACCAATTATATTAGCCGCGACGCCTCTCGTTCCGAAGATGATCTACCGCGTACCGAGTTCTAAAATTATAAAAAAAGAAATGCTACTAGAATAGTGAAGCGGTTTCGTCTGTCTATCCGCATTCCGCGCGATCGACTTCGCAGTTCGCGTGCCAATGCGCCACCGTACGCGCTGCGGCGGCGTCGTGCAACAGTGGCGCGCGGCGATGCCGGCGATGCGTCGGCGAGAGTGGCGTTAACAGTGGCACGCCGACGCTATACACATTTCGATTTTCGGTCGAACGAGTATTGCGAAATATGCATCCGATCAATCTTGCATCTATTTAGCGCGTAATATAAATTCGGTATTCGAAATCTGATTCGATCGGATATGCATAATCGCAATACTCGTTCGGCCGAAAATCAAGACGTGTATACCGCCATCGACGCGTCGCCCGCACCGCAACGCTTGTTTCGCGTAAGCTGACGGCACGCGGGACGAATTACGCCGCTTCACCATCTTAGTTATGCGTTTATCCATATGTACGCTGTATGTTAACGTACGCCATACGTATGGATAAATGCGTAATTAAGATAGTGAAGCGAAGCAATTTGTCTCGCACGCGACAGCTTAACAAGCGCCGCGCCGACGCGCAACGCTGGACGCGGTGAACAATTGTGGCCATGCGAGCGAATTAATTATATAAATTATGATTTCGGATCAATTTTCAATATTGAATCTTCATAATAAATAAGAAATTATTCTCAGGAGTAAATTTTTTCAGTATGCTTTAAGATTAATTTATATATATATCGAGATAATTCATTTTAATGCTTGGAAGCATTAAAATAAAGCAACATAAAGCAATAAGCATTCATGATGAAACATAAAATTATAGAAAAGAACATAAATTTTTTATAGATTACATGTATCCGCTGATCCGCATAGCAATTTCCTAGCTCCCTAATGTATTCGTGTTCATCCATTTTTTTGCAGCGTATGAGCTGAGGCTGTACGTATCGTCGGATCATTCCTACATAATGCGACGCAATGTGACGCTCTCCCAAACTTGATGCCGACTCAGCGCACTGCCGGACTGTCGCGCGCGCGGCTCGTACGCGCCGTTTATATAGTACCCCTACCTCGCGCTCCAGCCGCGAGTAATGAGCGCGCTGCAGTGCCGCGCGCGCCGCACTCCAAGCGCTCTGATTGGCGCGGCGCTAGCTCACGAGTTTGGTATATAAACGAAACGCTAGCGGGTAGAATGCTTCTTGTTTGTGAGACTCCGTCGTGATCGCGTCGGCACTCGGCGCGCGGCGCGGCCGCATGAAACGTTCGTTCTATAATCTATAGAAATAGAATGACTGATGTTCGCACATGCCTCTTTTTGTCAAAGTCAACATGCACTCAATGTCTATTTGTAACGTAACTTATTTCTAAATAAATAAAACGGAAAATGATGTTAGATCCTTTCTCGCCTATTTCGCAGCGTCGGAAATTGTACTCAATAAAATTATATCTGCAGTGAGAACCGAGCTGCGATCCACTTGTTGCTGAAGCGCTCTGATTGGCGCGGCGCTGGCTCACGTGTTTGGTATATAAACGAAACGCTAGCGGGTAGAATGCTTCTTGCTTGTAGGACTCCGACGTGATCACGTCGGCACTCGGCGTGCGGCGCGGCCGTATAAAACGTTCGTTTTATAGAAATAGACTGATGTTGGCACATGCCTCTTTTTGTCAAAGTCAACATGCGTTCAATGCCTAATTGTAACGTAACTTATTTGCAAATAAATGAAACGGAAAATGATGTTAGATCCTTTCTCGCCTGTTTCGCAGCGTCGGAAATTTTACTCAATGAAATTTTATTTGCAGTAAGAACCAAGCTGCGGTCCACTTGACGCTACAAATGCTTTGAAGCGTTTAATTTGATCAATCGGAATAAAAAGAATTTTATGGACTGACCAATCAAAAAATGCCTCGAAGTATTTGTAGCGTTATGAGCGGCTATTTACGTGGGACCATCAGAATTCCCGTACCAGTATAATAAGCACCAGTATAATAAATGCATTTTTTTAATTATTATTACGTAGCTACATTTTTTTTTTGACATTATCGATAAAATCATAACGTCGAAAATAAATGTGGTTCGAGTATGTGCTACATCTACAAATAAAATGTGTAACACGTTATAACACGTACCTTTAACTCCTACCAGCTCTAGTAGCACGGACACGCGCATATTTTATTTGGGATGTAGCACAGATGTGTACAATTAATAAATTTACAGTATAGAATACGTATGAAATTCATAAATGGAAAAAACCAATTCCATATTCAAAACATGCTTATAAGCTATATGTTAGTGCGCCAACAAGTCTAAAATTCTGTAATAGGATTCGTATATCTTTACCTCACTTTTATCAATAAATGCGCTCAATTATTTCTATTTCTGAAATTCTAAACAATATACAATTTTTTTTAAACAATATACATGACACGGAACAAAGTTGAAGACTGTGTTACTCGTCGGAAATATTCGTAATCTGAAAGAGGACATGATTTTCGAATGCGCAATTTTTCGAGAATAAAATAAAGCCTTAGCAGTCTCAAAAAATGGATGTAGCACGCACCACAAATTGTATTGTATACCCGTATTATATACCCGCGATTTAGAAAAATCAATGTTGCTAATGTAGTTTACATCCACTTTTTTAGGGGCCGTCAGTGCACGATGACATTTTTAGGTAACACATGCAAAAAGCCGTCATGTCCTCTTTCAGGTTTCTTTCTGATTACCATTGACTTCTCTTTGCCACCGACAAGATATTTTAAAGATCGTCAATCCTGAGCAAATTTTTATGACTCGTGACCAACAAAGAAGGCCGATAGGAATTGTAAAGTGTTAATGTTATCGATTATTGACATAAATTTGCAAACATAAATAATTATTTAAATAATATGTTATTAAAATCATAATTTTTTATGATATAAATGCGTTATAAATAAGTGCGAATACTTGTAATACTATATTGCCGCAAAATTACAATTTTTTGCTATTGTTACCATTTTTAAGGGTAATTAAATACGAATGGTAATTATAAAAATGTTTTAAATAAAGTTTTAAATAAAATTAAATAAATTAAATAAATTAACTGTTAGCAAGTTGTAAATATATGTACACATCTAAAAAAACATTGGTCTAATAATAAATCATAAAATGAATATTGAATTATTAGCTAATTGCTTAAATTCTAGCAATTGCTAAACAACCACGCTACTCTCATAAGGTTGTCAGTCTTCAATAGTATCTCGTCAATGTCGTTATAACGACAGAATAATCTTATAAAAGCTCGCAATAAAAAATAATATATAAAAAGTATTTTAGTAGTATATAATATTTTAGCAAACATATTAATATTTTTTATTATCTTCAATTAAATGTTTTGTAAGAAGTCTTAAATAAAATATTTTCGAAAAAAAGCTGATGTTAAGAAATTTCTTATTTTTATGGTTTATTCAAATGATAGATTCAAATGATCCAGTATCTTTCAAATGATAGATACTGGATTGCCGAATAACAATTCGTTGATAGTCACGGTATGTTTACTTGATATGATAAAGGAAATTAAGGACACAGGTTTGTGTACAAACTTTGAGGGAAACCGTCCGTCGACTTCTCATTCGTAGCATTCAAAAGCTGAATGGATCACCGAACGCGAACATCAGTCTTAGCGTGAAAAGTATTAATGTGAAAACGTTTTAAGTGTTTCAATATATTAATTACGTGTATTCAGTAATCATGTCACAAATGAATAATAGTAAACTTAATCAAAATAATAAACGTAGACGTGTTACTGTGGATACCGTACAAACAAGTACGCCAATAACACCGTCCGTAAGGCACAATGTCACCATAAGCTTATCTGAAATCGATACAGCTTCTTCCTCAAGTGGAGGTAGAACTTCCCAGTTACAAGGTGAGAAAATATTATAAGTGCATAATTACCTCATAGAACATATATTACTGGAAGGAGAATTGCCTATACCGTCCATGCATCGAGCTGAAGTCAACATCTGTGCAAGAGAGAAAGGTATAAAATCCCAATTGTCTGTAATGCGCATGTGCCATTTAATCCCCACTTAGCCTCGTTTTTCATTTTTTTTTAAAAGATTTTCGAATAATAAGAAATTAGGCAAAACAGGCTGAATGGCACATGCGCATTACAGACAATTGGGAATTTATACCTTTCTCTCTCGCATAGATGTTGGCTTCACGTTCAGCACTCTATTCTCCTTCCAGTAATATATGTTCTAAGATAATTACGTTTTTATAAATTTTCATTCGTATTATACATGAACCATTTTTTGATAAAAATTAAGTCATTAAGTTTATACTAAGTTAAATATTCTTTTCTTTATAATATAATAATAAATTATAAAATTTAAAATATAATTTATGTTAATTAAAGTTAATGAAAGTTTTGAAAAAGATATCTTCAAATAATTTATTAAAATAAATTATACTATAATTTTGTAGTATAATTGTATATACATACCATTAATTTAATTTAATCTAGATCTGGTAAAGAAGCACATAAAACACCAGCACACGAAGGAAAAAGAGAGACCAGAGAAACGAAAAATAAGAGACTCTGATCTATCTAGTGATTGGGAAAAGGAAAAAGAATTAATTAGTAAGTGAACCATATTTTAAATGGTTTATATCAATTAAAATTGAGAAAAAATATAGAATTTTTTATAGGACTTTTTATATTAAATAATGTTGTCTTCAAATTGTACATTAAATGGTAAAAAGTATAAACTGTGAAACTAATATATACTTTTATAAATGACAGAAAAGCAAAAGAAAAATTTAAAGAGTCAGAAAAAAGCCACAAAAAGGGAGAAATTAGTGACAAAAGACACGGATAGCGAGTGGGAAACTGAATTGGAAAAGTCAGTTAACAAATTCTCAATAAATTCGCGAGGATCTACCCGGAAGAGCGATGATTGTATAGTACTGTTTAAGGATCCGTGTACACCGGAGAAAATTCGAGATGTGCCGTACACGTATAAAGAAATTCTGCTTGAATCACCAATTATACAGTCCTCTAGAAGAACGCTGTATCTTTTAAAAAAAGATAATATACTACAAAATGAATTGCTTCCGATTAATTTATTACCGGCGGAAGTACGAAATCCAGAAGAAACAAGTGAAGATGAAACAATATTCGGTATATATTTTGCGTTAAATAGGTTTTTTTATCAAAAATAATTATCGAGATTTAGTTATACAATTGATAATTGTTTAATTTTTCAAGTTTTAATTTTATTTTTACTTAAAAATATCTCTCTTATCGTTACTTATGTTTTAATCATCACTGATCAATTTGTTTCTTTTATTACATATATTATTTATTATGCACATATATATATTTTTTTTTATCAAATAGATACTATACACATCTGTATATATTAATTAACGTTTTCAAAATGTTTCTGCAATTTTATTAAATTTTTTATCTCTTCTATGTAACACTTGATCTTTTAATGTTTTATTGTATATTATATATAAACAAATTGTTGTTTTAGACAATAAAGGCAATGCAGAAATACATGTTTCATTACGCGAATCGGAAAAAAGTCCGAAACAAAAATCTGAAAAATTTGCCACATTCAAATCTCATTCAAAATTCCCGAGAATAACGAACAGCTTGCGTCAGAATCAGCCTGTCAAAACATATCTCGGAAAAGTTTCTCGGCATTCGGAATTATCTGTTACGCAGTCATCATTGTCACCAATTAATTACACGGATTTTATGCGAAGACTTCCTGATATTCCTAAGGAGATAGAAAGTCCAATTCCTCCAGGGATGATACGGTGTTATGGATATTACAATAAAGCTTTGAGAAAATGTATACTGACGAGGAAGTTTTTCTCAGGAAAATGAAAAACATAAAACTAAAACTAACGAAAGAAATACGAGAAAACAGAAAAGAAAAGTGAAAGCATCCCGATCCACATGTACAAAATAATGTACATGACGAAATAATTGAAATTGTTGAAGATACAGACTGAATTAATTAAAATTAATTGAGATGGTAAATAAATGTCTTTTCGTCAATTTTGTCACAAACAAAGGGTTAAAAGTTGAAATTATTTAAGAATTTTCCTTTCAAAAAGTGTCGTTTAGAAAGGCTAACCGATATATTAATTAAATTATATTCAACTTTATATTTAATATAGAAATTTGTATACATTAAATTTATTTTCTAATTGTTTCATATGCTCGTGTATATTGAAAATTATTAATTATTATTTATTATTTAATTACAATTTATATTTTCCAAGATATCTATAATTATTTATAATTATTATATATATCAGTATCTTTGAATTGTTAAACGATGCGTTGAATAAATGTAATAAAACATTCCTTTAACATACATATATTATTAAAAGAATATGTATAGTTGATATATTAACTATATCTATAAGAAGAAACTTTGTTAATTTCATGTTAACATAATTTTTCTATATAATAATTTACGTTAAATATATGTTAAAATGTTACTGCAATTATATTTATTGTTTTCATTATATCCTACATGCTATTGCAGATACTTGTTGGCAAAATTGAATGCATTTAAATACGACTCTCTTTACTATAGAAAATTGTAAAACTTTTATCAATTTCTTTCCTTAGTACGCATACACAGAAAAGATTATAATATTTTCATCTTTCAGTTGGAATCTTATTGTTTAGCATAATATTATGACTTGCAAATAAATATTAAATATAAATAAATATACATGCAATATATTAATATTATTCTGGGTCAGTAATAAATATAGTTAACTTACAATCAGATGCATAAGAAAATCATTAATTGTTCTATCTTTTTAGATTTATATTTAAAAAATAAGCAAAAATTAGAAAACAGTAATCATAATAGAATCATGATATACATATACATATGTATATCATATAATACACTTATATACATATAATACACTTTGCTTGATAGTAACGTTAGGTACAATATAAATTGTATTAATTTTTTTATGCTTGTGTGTAACGCGATACAAAATTATTCGAAATTATTTCATTGAAAAGCATTATATATAGGTGACTTATTGTTACTTTGTGGGAATTATCACTATTATTTGTAGTATTTTTACATTTTTTGCCAGCACGGTATTTGACGGAAATATAACGTGCTGCTAATTTTCAATACTTCTGGTGATATTTTTAGCTTGATCCAATCAATTTCTACGCAAGTGAATCGATTTAAAAATTTGTTCCGCCTTATAAATATTTTTAAAACAATTTTTACTTTTTGCCACCGGTCTTAAATTTAAGATAAACTAGCACAGTCTTTGTTTTTTTGCGAATTGGCTAGAACAAAAAATCGGGATTGCAGCAATTAATTAGTAAATAAGTAGCAAGTAATTTTTATATAAGTTGCATTTGATTGTGCTAAATTGGTTGTGCCAGCTTAATAGATGTAATTTTTAATAACATAGGCAACGCATTTTAAAATTAAATTATAGTCTTATCGTTGAAAAGATAAATATGTTCGAGCGAATCTTACACGTTCTAAAATTTGTCTATATTATTTGCCGCTATAGGTATTGTTTGCTTCACGAATGCAGATAATATATAATTTTTGATATACGTTGAAAGATATGTGCAATGTTATATTTAATTATTTTAATAAAAATATCCGTTCTAAATTTGTAATTTAAAGCCATATAGTTATTAGTTATATAAAATATGTTATTGTCAATCGCAGTAATTTTCAATATAATCTTAAATATGTTATAAAATTAAGAACATTAATAAATTAACGACCAACGTAATATATTACTGATCTACATAGAGCGGATAAGCTGAAATTGCAAAGTTAATATGTTACGTTTTATTATTATTATCTATTTATTGTCATTTCCATTGTCTTTATGATTAATTTTATCTTTAAATATTGTGCGATAAACGACTGTGATATATTATTGTAATTATCATATTCGAGGAAAGTGTATATTTTTGTAAAGTTGCGTAATCGGTTCGTTCTTTTGCGACAAGCCTGCTGTTTGTTCAGTTTCTCAACCACAATTGTGGCGCCGAAAAGATCGTTTATTCAGTTCGCGAAATGTAATCTTGCATGTCAAAAATGGTATAATTTCCGCCGACTTGCATTTATACTGCTGTTCGACAAATATTGAATTAATAACGGTTAATTCGATTGGATGTCCTTGATAGACCGTTTTCATACAGATTGATTAACGCTTGATAAATTTAATTAATCTGACGAGTTCTGTTTTGCCGAGCTTACAAAGATTAAAATATCATTTTTCATTTGTGGATTCGCGAGGTAACATTTCCTTTTTGCCGAGTGTGCACAATCGAAGTTGCGAAGTCGCTTCGTGTCGAAGAAACTTGCATCATATCTCAGCGTATTTTCAACGTTTGTTATCTAATCGAGTCCACTTGATTACTGAATCTGATCGTTCGCATTCAATCAGTACAACTTTTACCCTGCACTCGTGTAGACCTCTGCTTCTGGTGATTTAACCGACGAGAATCAAATTCTCGTGCTCGTTGTACTCAACATGGAGGAACAATTACCGAACCCGTTGGAAAATGACAATATGATACCGGATGATGTGCAAGAAAAATTGGCAAAGGTGATCGAACGATATCAACAGTTGAACGATGAGGAAAAGGAGGAATTCCAAAAGGGCGCCTTTGACGTGTTGACCAAGAATCTTCACAAGTTACCGAGAAACACGATTCTGCCCACGTGGCTGGCACCTTATCAGTCGTACATTCTATTCTTTTTCGCGGTATCAATTGTGGCACTTCTGCTCGGTATGGCATTTTTTTGCATTGCAATTAATTACATAATATATTTGAACTTATACATAATAAAAATATATACATATATATGTAAATACGTATACATATGTTAACGACAGATATTACGAGTGATAACGCACCAATAAGTAAAACCATACAGTTGACTGCGTAATCATATAAATTATATATCAAATATGTTTTTAGATTTATATGATTATATATGTGAATAATTGGGATTTTTTTTATTATTATCATTTTCATTTTATTATATTTTTTTTCAAGCTTATATTTTTTTGCGATAATTTAACAATAATTTTGTTTTTGCAGCTATTTTTGCGCGCAGATTGTATCGACGCACGAAAGAACGAGAACAACAAAAAGAAGAGAAAAGAAAGCTCAGGCAACAAAAAGCAGAGATGAAAAAGAAGAAAAGGAAGCAAATGTAACATGCGATTATTCGTATTCAATAATATTTTAACATGGAAAGAAAACTCATTGACCAGAGAACTGATCTTTATAATAAATTTGAAACATATGCTTCACAATTTATGAACTTTTTCTTTGACGGACTAATTTTTAATTCAGGAAAAAAAACAAGAATAAGAATTGCAATCAAGAAATATTTATTGAGCCATTTCATTGACTTAAACATTTGTATGAGACATACAATAAAATTAATATAAACCGGCATATATATGTCGTTCTCAAATAACAACATATTGTATTTTCCAACTTAAATTATAACAGAAAAAATAAACTGTATTACCACAAATAACATATTTATAATATGTTTATACTTATTTATAATTACAATATAATGTTGAACGTTTCAGTGTAACTCTTTTTAATTGATATCGCGCGATGAAATCGCAGTGAGCGTTCCCAGCTACAAGTACGATTTTTCATAATAATAATAAGAACTATAATTGTTAGATAATTAATAATTATTTAATGTACTTTTCATCACATTATATAAAATGTTATTATTTTAAATCCCTGGAAACGCACAACCACATATATTTTTCAGTAAAACCTTAATGCATTATTTAACAAGCATTAGCTATATCATAAGCTGCGTTGATGTTTGTATAAAATTGATATTGCAATATATAAGAAATCTATATACAATCGTAACTATTAATTTCATATTTTTCATAAAATTTTCAAAAATCAGAATCTCAAATATATTAGTATAAAAATCCCTTTTTTCTGTATCATAATATTAGAAAAATAAAAATATCTATATTTTGCGTACAATTTATTATATATCTATCTTATTTTAAATACTTATTAAATAAATATGTCTATATTGGCACATTATTAATAAAGGCACTAAAATTATTTTTTAAAAACTTGAACGTTTCAGTGTAACTCTTATACGTAATATAGTCAATTCTATTAATTCTTTACGATAATAACGTCATTTTATATTTTATTTTCAATAATAATGTGAACATATTAAAAGTTCATAGAAGCAAAAGAATCTATACCTATTTTAATAACAGAAATTGTTAAATCAACAAAAACAGTAACAATTATATACAAAATTAATATTTTATACTTATTTTTAGTGTGGCACGTGTATCGAAAAACGATCGTTTTCATAAATTGTACTAAAAATAATACATAAGAGTAAATCGTACTTTTCTTTACGTAATCTCTCTATCTTTCCATTCCTTACTCAAATTTTTGTTGAGTATATGTATTACATATATTACCATATTGAATATTTTTTTCAAAATTCACCGTCAGTATTAATGCGGCTTATAAAATTGTAATAGAAATCTTGCATGTGTTTCTTTGCATTTGTCCGAAACGAAAGAAGTTTTTATAACTACTTTATAATAAAAAGTCCAAATATTTATAATCCCAGAATATTCATATCATCATGGCACAATAGTGCAAATGTACAAAATCTCATATTCATATATATCTCACTTTTACTAAAGTAATTATATAGTTCAAACATTCTTAAATATACGGTAATGGAACAGTATATCTATTCTTTTTTTAAAAAGTCATAAAATTGGCATCTTATAATTCTTTCTAATGGATATAATTTTGAATTAAGAGTCGCCCGAAATTATCGGATTAGCGTATTTTAACACAGTATAAATTTGATTAGCATACGTTTGCTTACTTTTAAAGATTGAGTACTTGAAAAGTTTGAGTGCTCGCATAATTTAACAATAAGCTATGTACAATATAATGGCAACATAACAATATTCATTATCGATAGAAAAACGCATTTATACTTTTTTTATAGCATATTTGTTAAAACAGTTCGCTTTTGTATTCAGTTACATTCATTTTAAATATATTAAAAAATTATTACTATCTTAATTGGGTTGTTAAAAAATTGTTAATAATTTTCAAACTTTCTTTATGTAACCATCGTTATACGACGATAATCTTTGTATATTCAAATAATATATTTTATTAGCTTTCGCTTTATTAGCGCTTCTTCTTTCTCTTTTTCTCTTATTGTAGTATACGTATATATATTTATAAAAAATATTTATAAAAGAAAGAATCTATGGGAATAATTCAAATGATTTTTGACTTTATTAACAATTTGTAACGCTCGCTAGCCGGATCTGAAAGAAATACATATTGACATCATTAATATTTTCAGTCTCTTTTCAAAATCATAAATTAAATCATAAATTAAATTAAACAAAATAAGTTTACCTTTGATAGTCTCGACGAGATACATACTCTCGTCTTTCATGTTCGCTACCAGCTCGTCGGTGACCAACACGTGTATACCCTGTGGTCCTAGGAACAGTATTGAGTGAAGTCGGTCGTGAGGCAAGTTTAGAGCGTTGAGTAACTTGTTTGTGAATGCGGTGCTCGTCAAATTGTCGAGATAGGCGACTCTCCAGAGCGATCCGTTGCCTTCCAATGAAAAATAGAGAGTGAGTTTGGGGGTCGGTGCCTTGGAATGCAACGTGTTGAACAATCGAATGCCGTCCGCCACGCCGCAGATCTGAATGAGATCATCCCGGGACAAGCGTAAAATATCCGATGCAGAGTAGCTCGCGAATGTTGACTCGAACGCGTTGAATCGGCTGGCGCGAAGCCACGCGGTTGTCTGCGTGGTAGTTGCGTCGGGCGGCAATTCAGTAAGACATGGGGCACTCTGCAAAATTTAGGATAATATTATAAATAAGCGTGAAAGAGATAGCTTCAAAAATTCAACTTTATAATTTTTAATATAATTTAATATTCACAATTTTTAGAGAAAAGGCTTTTCTCTTCTCAAAAATATCGTAATTCGATATACGATAATATACAAAAACAAATTGTTATTACTTTTATTACGCAAATGTAATTACGCAAGTAATGTAAAACATTTTTTTCTCCATCGATTCGGAATATCGAATAAAAAAAATTCAGAATTGGAATTAATTTTCAACTAGAAAGATATTTATTGTTTTCATAAACTTGACTAATTGTTGCGGGTAGCTTTACTTAAAGTAGTTTAAAGTAGCTTTGTGTGCAGTCAAACTAACATCGGCTTCAATACAAGGTTGATCCGGTAGTATGGCTGCGGGAGATGGCAAGGCCGGCGCCGTTCCCACGTTTTCCTTCACGGCGTCCGAAGCTGGAACCAGCGGTACGATGCTGGAATTAGAAACCGAAAGTGCCAACGGGGCGATTACCGGAGGGGAATTGCAGCCCTGGCCGATAGACGTACGTGTCTGTGGTGATCTGTAAAACATAAAAACCGATAGCACATTAATTTATTGTTATAGTTTCTTAAAAATCTGAAAAATTACAATTATAAAAATATCGTAAATTTATATATATTAAATTGCTTTATTTATTATTTGTAACAAGGATATTACGTAATTATTTCTTTCTCGCAATGATCCTCCGATGATTCTTAATATGGAAATTTTTTCAATATATACGACATAACAACACACTTTACATTCTGGCATGCACAATGTATTCGTTTACTTTGTGGCATGTCATAAAACGTTGGTGAGTTGACGGATTATCTCCGTCTTATTAATTGTGCATGCAACATAAATCTTCGACTGCTAACATACGCTCAGCTGAACAATTTTATGAAGGAACGATGCACAGGAATATTCCAAGTGTTACTCGATAAAAACCGGCATCAAAATATAACTTCGCTTATAAATCTTATAATAATAAATTTAAATTAAAATCTAGAAAACAAGATGTAAAAATAATAGAGAAAATTGTTATACTTTAACATATTTTTCTGGGCTAGCTTCATGAACTCTTCCGAACAATACCCTAGTACAATAGTAGCGTATACATCTAATTTCATGAAGTAGTTATGTTTGGTTTACTAGAGAACATCAAAAGCAATCAAACTGAAATGTTTTTAAAGGTATACATTGTGTCAAAGATACAACAATCTTCCCTACTCACACACGAATGCCCAAAATATTAATTTATTTGTTTGAACTTTAACAAGGGGCCACCTAATGTATCTTTTGTCACATCAAATAGGAAAATTATTTTTTTATAATACGATTGACTTTTTATCTTAAAAATTTCAAATATGTTGTACCAAATATTATAATTATTACAAATTACATAAAACAAGTATAACATTAATGATTATAATACATTATTTGATAAACTTTACATTCTCATATAAAGTCTCAAGCTCTATTAATTAAATATGAAAGCTATGTAAACATAATTTTAATATTCAATTATTTAGATAACGATAAAAATAACTAAAGTACTTCAATATTGCGGAATTATTTTCTTTGGTCATAGCATAGAATTCAAAGTGAGATTTGATCGATACGTGTTTCACGCAATATTAAAAAGTCATTAATCTTTTCTTATCTGCTTATCAAAGTTTCGTTCTTCAAAAATTCCGTTTTTTTTTTTCATCAAAGCTAGTAATATCTTTAAAAAATAGTATCAACATATTCTTACGCAGAATGTCCCTTTAAAAGAACTACAAGCTTGACTTTTTTGCAGCCGTCAAGTCTCTTCGTGTCCTTCCTTATCCGGAGACTGACCAGTCCTCCTCGCATAACGTATCCTCTTTTCATCCGTGCGTTTAACAGGGCATGAACGAACTTAGCCACGACCTGCACGTACGGGGGACCACCGCTCACGACTACCTCGTGCTCCACAAGCC
Organism: Wasmannia auropunctata; assembly: GCF_000956235.1. NCBI lineage: Eukaryota > Metazoa > Arthropoda > Insecta > Hymenoptera > Formicidae > Wasmannia > Wasmannia auropunctata. The sequence continues at coordinate 16,758 of NW_012027735.1, forward strand.
ACGTGACGAACTGATCGAGCGGATAACGTGGCCGCCTGATGGACCAGCAGCTTCTCAAATTCCAGCAATCCCTTGGCATGACGAGTGCAATCTTTTTACGGTGACTGGACCGAATAGGAAATCCTCTACGGCGAATTGCTTTTCTCCTTGACAGTCTTCTTCCGACTCTTCACGCGCTCATTCATAAACGTGATACACCCGCACGCTCGAACGTCCAACCGTTCCCCAAGCGTCTTCCCATCCATTCGTAGTCGATATTAGCGAGATACCTTCTCGAATTTCCGTTCCGTTTTATCAATGATGATCAATTACTACGGTAGCCGGTTGTCCACATTGCGCGGCTAATCGAGATATAACGAGCGAATCGTTCGGTGAGCCGGTGCGCAATGTTCATCACCCAGACCCAGTAAAACTAAAGTCGCTCGGTGAATTCGAGTAATAGAGAGAGCTCTGGCTCGACCCGGCTCGACAGATAGGATAAGTTCGAGTCAGTCGGATCGCATTTGTCTGCCGCGAACCGGATATTGCTAGTCGCCCGCCGACGTTTGTCCGCTTTCGACGAACGCTCTCGAAATTCTGACCTTCGCGCGTAGCTCACACGAATTGAAATCTCGCGGAATCGCGTGATCGGCGTGTCGTATCTTTTTTTTCCTTTTTCTCCTTTCTTTATACACAAGCTACGTGTGTCACGTGCACTCGAGTAAACACGCCGTCGCGCGATTATCACTCGCGAGCCGGAGTCCCGCGAGCCAAAGATTGGAATTCCGCGATAAGTTTCCTGGAAAATCCGAAGATCTTTTTTCTTGTGCAACCGGTTTACGACTTCTTCACCGCCTGTATAGGCCTGTTCGAGCTCCGTTGTTTGCCTTCCACTTGTCCGATTGCACCTCTATAAAAGGAATGAACTTTGTATCCGGAAGAGTCACCGAGTCTATGATGTTTATCTTCTTGACGTGCTGTCACGTTGCATCGGACCTAATTATAATGTGCAGCATGTGTGCGCTATTGCGCGCAGTTTTCTATCGCCTCATAAAATACTTCAATATGTGAAATATATCCACCCTGTTTCTTCCTCCAGCAAATTTTCTTATACGCACTGTGAAGTTATAAATATTTCTCTCTATTACGCAGAGATGAATGTTTCGATTATAAGATGAACTCAGTCCCAGAAACAATTAATGTTTCTCGAGTTGCGCAATTAATCTCATTGACGTTTCTTGATAAGCGATCTGTATAAGCGGCTGTAATATTCCTCTTGTTTTTTTCGTTCAGAGTGAATTTTACGAATATATAATTAAGCTTCCTCGAAATTATCTATTTTTTTCGATGCTGGAAAATCTTCGTTTTATTCAAAACTCTCTTACGTTGCCTTTTGATTTCTCAAACTTAACTTCGCTTCCACCTGATGCTTTCAACAAATTCCCATTAGACGGGAAAACAGGACAAGATCCTGGTTACAAGACTCAATTTAACCGCCCTTGCGTCAGCTTTTTGGCGGCAGGGCTGCTCGTCATCTGAGGGGATGATCCTGCCGCGACAGGAGCACGTAAATAGCCAGGATATCGCGCGTTACCACGAAGCTCAGATTATCGATTATCAACGCAACTAAAAATACGTGCAAAATTCGCGTACACTTTGTTGAAAATCGATTATCTGCTGCCGCGGACGAGGGCATTCCTGAACGGTGCTCACTCACGGTGTACCGACTCGCAGATCTCGCTGTTTAACTGCACTTGAAGGAGATCGCTATCGCTTGAAGGAGCTCGCTCGATGCATCACACGTGGTTGTTATTAAACGCGGCTGCGAGCTGTCATAAGCTATCTGTCACAAATGATCTCGTCAGCAGTTTTATTGCATGACTAATGATTGCGAGATGACTGATTGTTTGCGTTACGCTTTAATTCCTCGCAAAGGGAACCACGGATGAGACAGGGAAGCAGCTACTTGTTTAAAAGACAGCGTAATACCAGGTCGCCCTCGATCACGATGCAATTCGGATACATCAACAGTGTGAGAATAAACTGTTCTGATCAGCGAAGCTAACACCTCTTATACGCTTGTCGAGCGCGCGTTATTTACACTGGCAATCTCGATCAATCCGCTTCTTGTCTCGATAGATTCAGTCACCGGAACCTTGTCGCGTACCAGAATATACCGGACTGAGATTAATTCGGTTATCTCGGACGATAACTTCGGATTCACTCTTCTTTTCTCGCCAGGCTAAGCACCACACAAACCAGGTGACTTGTACAAATATAAATTATCAAGCTTCACTTTACACAAATTTGTCAAGCAGATAATTTCTCAAGATTCACAAGCCACGATGTACAGAAACTTGGGAGAACTTTCGATGTAACAGGCTCCAAAACTTCACGATTTTTTCTTCACCTCTAATTAATTATCTCTTATCTTTAGAGATAATTAGTTTTCTAAAGATGGATTGGAGCACTGAATATGATGCAGACCGAGTGCAATCTGCGGATAGAACGAGACGTATTGACGTTTAAAGAAATCAAATCTCTCTCTTCGCGAGCTTTGCACTATTCTGAAACGAGCTTCGAGAACAAGTTAAAGACTACCGGTTCAGTCTAGTACCGGTTCTTGCGCGCAACTGAGCGACTGCAAGCTCAGCCGCTTTCTTTACGAGTGATGCCCGGCGGAGCCGTTTCAAGGTTGCGCGCGCGAGCTCGGTGGGATATCAATTCCAAATCCAGGCAGAAGAAGCGGATTATACACTTTTTTCGACAGCGAGGAAGATATTGATTAATAAATGCAGGTAATTGTACAAATGATGCAGAATGTCACCGTTTACTTGTAAAACAAGCGCGACACGTGAGACGCGTTCAGCGGTGAGACTTAATGACAGCGGTTGTCATTCCGATGATTCAGTAATACGATCACACGATATCTCGACTTATGATAGCTTCGTTTGCGACCTGGACGCGCCTGAATGGATTCAGCAGGAATCGACACGCGGCTACGCGCAATACACGGCGTTCTGAATTTATTCCCGTGCACCGTGTCTCTCTTTTGCAGGAGACTCTCTCGTCTCTCCTCGTTCTCCCTCGCTCTCTTTGCCATGGTTCTCCATCTTCCCCTCCATCGAGAGGACCGCCGTCGGCGGAGACAGGGACGCCGGCTCGCGCCAGTTCGAGCCAGTTTGTTGGCGACGATGCCCGGCGTCTACCTCCAAGTATCCCCACTTCTCGTTCACCACTACAGAGAAGCAAACTCCTGATGGAGACATACCACCGCCACTATCCTTCACCAGAATAAACTCCCACCCAGCTACGCGTAGAGCTGCGACAACGTCGCAGTGGTTTCTCGTATAACCGAGAAGTGCATAATTCTCTTTAGACTCTATTCTTCATCTTGGTAGCGCGAGAAGTAAAAAAAAAATAGATGATGATAAAGAGACAGATATTTTTCAATTCTTCTCCTCGCAAAGAAATACTAGAGCTTTACTTTTTTTTGTTTTTTTTTCCTGTTTGTTAGACGGAAAACACACGGAAAGAGGGAAATAAAAGAAGACATTTTTTATCGCCATATACTCCGCTTTTGAAATCTTTTCACGGTGAAGAACACAAATATTCTTCGTGTTCTTCATCATTTTCGATCTATGTTTTTTACTTCAACGAGGAAAAAAATTGTGAAAGAAAAAACATGAATATATAGTTCTTTTAGCTTCGCTTTCCGCTGAACAATTTTTATCCAATAATTTCTATTTTCAACGTTTAAAACTAAAAGAAACATAGCCTAGAAATCTTTATTTCTCTTAATTTCGACCAAAGTAGATAATTTTTAAAAATTATCTTCCTTGCGCAGTTCTGCTTTCACATGAACTTCGCATTTACTTCTACCTACGTCGTATAATATCGCGAAGGTCGCATGGTGATTGCATGGTAGATTGCTGAGTTGTATGTGTGCATATAAATAGCTTGCAAAAGTAAAAGCAGTCATCGGCGGACATCAGTAAATCAGATTTATCGGAGATGTATTGCTATTTATATCCGTGGGTCAGGTATTCGCGCCATGCAAGGACTTGCCTGACTACGTGTTTCTCAGCACGTATCGACAATCAGCGAATACAACGACGTAGGGATCAAGAGAGATCTGTTGAGTCTTACTGACTCTGACATTATACCGTGGAATTCTGTTGTACAACTCGGATTATACCAGAAGTTATAAAATGTCATCGCTCGGATAAAAATAAGTCGTGGCTCGTGTTTAAATTTGCATATAATTATGCGTATAACGCGTGCAGTTGCAATATGTTTGTTTTTGCATGCCGCATATTTTCAAAGGAAGCAAAAACACCACCGGTCGAATGACACAAATTATTCGACTTATGTTATGTTAAACGAACGATTTGTCTATATAGTTAGACAGGCGGCCAAAACCCGCCGTATCCAGAAACGAATAGTTGTTTTTGTACAGTAAGTTGTTGCAAGGTCGGAATTTGCAATAAGATTTTCTTTGGTTTTCGTTACTCCCTAAAGATATTCACAAGTTGATTCCAGCATTAATGTATAGAAGTGCTATATTAAACGATAAAAATAATATTCGCGACATTTTTATGTCAAAATAAAATTCAAAATAAACGCAATGATATTCTGCTTTATTTTTATGTTGAAATATTTTTAATTGATATCGCAAAATTACATTAAGCTAAATAACAAGATATTAACTTAAAGTAATGTATAACTAATTGTAAGCTAAAGATAGAATAATTACAAACGCCTCTATAATTGGCATCATCAATTGTCATTCCTAGATTATATCTTTCACATTGAGTTTTTACATATCCGTCTATATCTATTGTTTACATTATTGTAAAAAAACAATATCAAAGTTTGTAAAACTTTAGAACCAGATTTGTATCTTTTTTCAATTTTTCACGTTATTATCAAATTTTATAAGATCAATGCTAAATTCTTAGACTAGAGATATAGTAGAGATTAAATGGTTTAATTGTAGAAATATGCAAGATCTTAAAACAAAAATAGTATTTTTTTCAATTTATGAAGAATCATTATTGAAGAACTCAGTAATGCTTGCAGAAAAAATTGAAAACCTATCTTTAGTAATACAAAAAAAATTTAAGTGCAAGAGATCTTCTAGGCAAGAGATCTTACCTATCTTCGTGCAAGAGATCTGTATATATCAAACTCACAGACTTCAATTATAATACTGAACAAAAGGTTTTAGTGAAAGGTATTAATTAAAGATAAAAATGTCGCGAATATTATTTTTATTGTTTCATATAGCATTTTTATACATGGATGCTGGATCGACTGAATTATGTCTTTAGGGAGTAACGAGAATCGCAATGGAAATCTTATTGCGAATTCCGACCTCGCAACGACTTACTGTACAAATAGCAACTAGTCGATTCTGGATACGGCGGGTTTCGGGCGCCCGTCTAACTATAGACGAATCGTTCGTCTAACAATAAGTCGAACTTGTGTCATTCGATCGGCGGTGTTTTTGCTTCCTTCGAAAATATGCAGCACGCAAAAACAAACATTAACTAACGTAACTGCTCGCGTCATACGCACAGTTATATGCAAATTTAAACACGAACCACAGCTTATTTTTATCCGAACGATGACATTTTATAACTTCTGGTATAGTCCGAGTTGTAAAACTAAATTCCACACTGGTATAATGTCAGAGTCAGTCATATATTTTTACGAGAGATGTTATTTTAATATTATGCCTGCTCTATAATTACATTCAATAATTGATACGTAGTAAATTTTATTTCATAATCTCTTTCGTGGCTTTTTCGAGTATCTTTAGAATGCGTTCAATTTAAAATGCGTAAAGAGAATGAATATAAAAATCAACTTACATTGCTTCCGTCGAGGCATACGAGCTTCCATTATTTTGCGTCGACAAGTTTGAAGGCGATAAGGATTCCAGAGGAATCTATAACAGAAAAAGAGGAAAAAATTGAAAAACAGTATTTTCATTTTAGACACTTTAATTTCAATATTTTTCCTACTTATTTTAATTATAACAAAGATTATTCTCGGCGAAACTTACATCAGAAAGGACGGTACAATCATAGCTGGGCTGATATTTGTCCTGCTCGTGAGGAGGACGTCTCAATATCTTGTCACGATCTTGCTTATGCTTGCGATCTGCTCCCTTCAGTTTGAAGACTTTCACCTGACACGATGCTGCGTGCAGACGTGGTCCTCCTGGCAATCGGGTCTCTACTTGAATTCGGAAGGGAACGCCCTTTTCGCCACCATGCTTCTTCGGTGTAAATTCAGTGCTTATGCAATTGACCTATTTGCAAGTTAAACAAACATGTTTGCAATATGAGTGACATTTCATCAATTATAAAGTAGATAAAAAAATCTCAAGGAAAATCACATTTGTATACTAGACTTTTATTCGTGAAATTCCATGGATTTTTTAATTCTCCTATAGAATTATATATACATAGAATATAGTTACGCGAAAGTGAGAGATCAATCGCGTTTGCCATAAATAAAAGAAGAAATAGAAGAATAAAGAATCAAAAGATTCGTTAGCAAGGAGATCAGCGTACTTTGATATAAACCCCGACTTCTTTCGTGGGATCCCACATAAACTCCACGCTGTTGTTGGACGGCGACGGTTGGCAGACGTCCACCATACCGTAGCTGAGAGGTACGTCAACCTCTAGCAATCTCTCACCCGGCCTAGCCCGTTGCCAGGCCAGCATCTGTTCCCGTTCTGTGTATTGCAGCCGTCGCTCGTGGAAGCAAATGCGAATCGTCGACTGGAACAGAAAGGTCGGATGTTCCTACAGAGGCGTTGTAGTGACCGTTTGGGCGACTCACATCTTACGAACGTCGAGGACACGCCGTGAGCTCACGCCGATGTCTCCTCCGACCGTGTTAACTTGTAATTCGTAATCGCGGATCGTTCCCAGGAACCGATGCGAGAGAATTATAGAGTTTTATTTGCAATTATTGTCAGCAGAGTGAGTATTAACTGTCTATAGTTGGATGCACCCACATTATAGGATTTAAAGCGTTGCAGAGCGTTATAGGCAATAATTATATCAGTACTTGCAAATGAAAGTTACGCTTGCATATTATTTACATAATGCTTGCATATTAGTTATAATGACTCATTGTGGAATTCATAATTTGATTGACTGACCAATGTAACATCATAAATTACTTTACATTTTGCCACCTTTTTCCCAACTAAAAAAAAAAAAGATTTGCGATCCACCGAATTATTTGTACCAGCATGAGCTCGCTTGCTTACCTCGTGGGAGATTGCCAAAGCGTTTTTTAAGATGCCGCTACCCAAACGTTAGAAGCATCCGAACGAGTGTTCTTTCGCATTTAAGGGTGTGATCAATGTACCTTCAAAATCTTTCCGCGATAGGCAGATAAATCGCCCAATTTTTTCAGCTTGATCTCATACGATTGCCCTTGATTCAGATACGTGAGAGTTTCTTCGTTAACCTTGGTAGCGATGCTGGTAGCGGCTGCTAAGACGTACTGAAAACTAAAAGGAAATTTCGCGATATATACTCTATTTTTACAATCCATTATGTAAAATTTAAAAAATTAGAACATGTTAATTATATTGCAAGTAGAATATTTTATAAAAATAATATGGAACTTTTATCACCTAAAATTTTAGCAAACTCTTGAAATTTCGCTACCCATGCATTTTAATTAAAAACATAAGTTATATAATATTCTTTATATATAATATATAATATTTTTAATATATCAATATAATATTATTATATTATTCGTTTTTATTAATTAATTGATTAATAGCGTACCGGCAATCCTCGTTCAATTCGTTTCCCTGTTGGGAAGAAGAAACGTGGTTGGCCGCGGTCGAAGTCGGCGGGTACTCCTCGTTGGAGGAATACAAAAGTTGGTGGAGGCTAGCCGCGGTTTGTCCATTGTTGTTGCTATCAGCCTCGACGGAGCCGACATTTCCATTGCTGGACGGCACTGTATTGATCGCCCTTTGCGACACGTGATTTAAACTGAAATAATTCATAAGATACAAATGTTTAAGATACGTTAGACTATACCGATATCGCACGATGGTCTTCGCGCGCGAAAAGCAGGCAGAATGTTCCGCGTGGTTAATACCGAGCCACTCACTATAAATTAAAGAAAAGTGACGGCGAGACGTTCAAATCCACGGGTGTTCTCATTCTGGTTTTCGGCATTCAGTAGTCGAAGTTTTCACTCAATCCCACAAGATAAATCCGCACAAACAATCATCGGCGTAAAAACTTGTTATTTACACGTGCAGAGGTTCATCGTCTTGAATACTACGTCAGCTTTTGCTCTGACTTCAACGTTACACTCGCAAGAACGTAATCGCAAATGAAAAGCCACACCGAGTGTCTGTATTAGACAAGTGATTTCATCATTCGTCTAATCAGCTATTCGCAATACTCGCGACTCTCCGCGCTCTCTTTCGAATATATCTTTCATATGATCTGCATATTTCACGCCGAGTGCGGAGAGCAACAAGATTAGATGACCTCTCGCAATTTGATCTTCTTCTCGTTACACATGAATACGACGAGCTCACGTGATTCATACGGCGGCACGGCAGTTCTCCCCTCGCTTTATTCGAATGATTAATCTTAGATAACAAGTCCGCAGATAACAGATAGCAACTCGGACAACAATTTTCTTCATGAGCCCACGAAACAGCTGTTTTGAAAAATAGGAAGAGGTTTTCTTTTCGAAAGGGAATAAATATATACTTAATACAGAATGCAGTTACTTTGTCACTTCAGCATTTCACGAGTCTATAAATCGACATCTAAAATTTAGGAGATCATTGGAAGTTGATGAGAATTTATTTTTCTATTCATTTTCATTGGTGAGATCGTACATCACTGTTCCGTCTGTAGAGCTCATACTGCAGCGTATCTTTCCTGCGCACTGCGTTATCCGCGGCACAAAATCCTACCCGATCCCACGCGGAAGAAATCTCCCCTCCCAATCTTTATACTAAAGTCACACGCATGAGCTGAGATATCGATCCGCGATTCACGTTTATGATCGCGGCCCGTCGTCGCGCCGCCGACTCGGCGGCTTCACGGAGGAAAACGCGCGTCGTGCGATAAGTACGCGCATATAAGAGAGTAAGAAGTCTGACCCGAACGCGAACGACTTAACTCTCTCGATAGCCGCGAACGAGCGCAACGATATAGCCGCGGCCTTATCTATGGCCGTGTCTTTGCGGGGGAGCCGCGCGTGGCAAATTCCGCTCGGAATACTTTTTACCCCCGTCATCCCCGACTGGTCCCGCGCGGAGCGAGATAGACGTCGTCGTCTTCGTATTGTAGTTGTAATAGTAACGGCCAGTTACTGTCATCAGTACCGCGCGTTTCTATACCGTATCTATTCGCCATAAATAAACGGACGGTGTTACGTGAAAATTATCTAATTCGCAGAATTAGAAAAAGAAGTGAAAGAAACAAGAAGTTGGTTGCAAATGTAATTGAGTCGAAAAACACTTTTAAATTAATTTCTCAAAATTATTGATTAGTGAATTCTTGCACGGTACTGTCGTTCGAAAAAAGTGATCTTAATAATTTGGCGATGACTTACTTAGCGTTGCCATGCTGATTCTCAGGCGATGGCGCCTCCTGTTTGAAGACTGTTAGCGATGGCAAAGTGAGGAGGGCTTCGCTGGAAGAAGATAGAAGTTTTTGTCACGTAACGTTTTTTAGTGGTCTTTTTCTAATCTCATTTGCAGAGATCAAGTCAGAAGTTATTCCAATTTTCAAAATATTCATTCAGTAGCACAACTTCACGCATCTTTTCTAGAAGTTATAACAACATAAAAATTTTTTAGTATATGTGATCACACGAATTTTGAAAATAATTTTAAAAATGGTTACACCTATTTAGTTAGCTATTTAAATTTTCAACTCCTTTCTTAATAAATTTTTAAAAAACTTTTTAGTGTAAATTTCTTTATATCTTTCTTATCTTCCTTTCAAGTTCATAATATATAATTTTTTTCTCAAAGATTATTTTATTTCATTGGAATAATATTCAATGCAAAATAACATGTTATTGTAACATGTTTTTCGCTTGTTGTTTTATAACAGCAACCTGTCGCTGGGTAACTCGCGATTTTTTTCTTATCAACCGCGTTTATTATATTGACGCACGATGATGGTCACGCTACGGTATAAAGATTAGGAATTAACGTCAGCTCATCTCGCAATGCATCGAATGTAGACATATGCGCGATAAGAAAGGAATAATTTGAGAACCACTACGATAATGCCGTGAGTCAGTAAGGTCAGCACGAACTGGAATAAACTAGTTCAGTGTGCAACGGGTCTAATCGGTGTGAAATAATACCGATACCGAGTCAAGAATACCACCAAAATTTATTTACGATTCACCGATAGCTGAAATAGTTGATAGCATAAATTGCACACATTTGTGTTGCAATTTACGAATAAATTCTTCTGACAATATTTCTTCGAATATTAGATTTTCTAATCGCAAATAATATATAAATTTTTCAATACATTAAATAACACAGTTTCATTAAATTACTTACCTGGGTTTTACATACTGGTGCATACCTTTATTTATAATTAAATGATCACTTTATTTAAAAAATCATGAATAAAACAAAAATAACAGAATACTGTAGAAATCACTTGTAATCTTTTTGATATTGAAGCATGAGAACTTATCACCGTTTTTAGACAGTTATCGAAACAAAATATTAAAAATACTAAAAATTTATTAAAAGTTATTGCCAGACAATTTTATATTCTGTTCTCGCAATATAGCGACATATTATCGCACTTATTATATGTTTGTATATATGTACTTTTTCTATTATTTCAGTAATTTTTTATTTTGACTTATTTAGATATTACTTTTAAAAATTTCGTTTATTTTTGATAATATACATTCGCGCGACGTTTCAGCTGGTTCAAATAATATTGAACGCTTAGTTTTCGAATAATAAAACGGCTGGTACTGTTACAATTCCTCTTGACAATTTGACTAACACTACGGCGAATCTCGCGATGATTGCAGATATAATTGCAAGTCAAAACTCTTAAGAGGTACGCCGACACGCCGCCAAGAATAAACCGGTTATATGTACACCCACGAACTGGTGCACCAGCCGGTTCCTCACCGGTTCGAACCACGCGGAATGTATTCAACGCGCGTCTTCATTCATAGACGGATACACGCCTCCTTTTTTCCTCCGCACGTCAAACGTTACGTACAGCTGATCAGCACGATCAGCTGATGCACGCGATGCAATAATTCGATTAAGATTTTTTTTAGCCTTGTTATACGTCAGAATTATCTTTTCATAGCAAAAAATATATATTTCATAAAATTAATCAAATTATCGATGTAACCGCGGCAAAAATACTGAGAGAATTTTAATTAATTGCAAATTATGTCCTCGTACGTTAAAAGAAATGAAAAGATTTTATAAAATACATAAGCGCGCTATTTTAATTTTCTTATTTGTCTACTTAAAAATGATGCTTATATATGTATATGGACTTTCAACGGCCTTCACAGCTTGAATTTACGATACGCGTATATATTATCACGATAAGGTACGTGCGTAACCATTTTTCATCGTGTGACCATATGCATAGATATAATATCGATCGTAACAATCAATAATTTTTAAGTGCAACAAAGAAAATAAAGTGGTAAAAAATATAATTATTTTATACTTGTAAGAAAGAATTACGCACGACGTTTTATTCAAATATATTTAAATATAAATTATTAATTATATTCCGTGTAAAATATTTTTCTTTTTTACGAAAACGCGAAAACATGAGAGAAATTTTATGAGTTCCACCGATCGCGCTCCTTTTTCGTTCACGTTAGATGCTTCACGTACACTCGCGCACGTGCGTTGAAAGTAACACACCAATACTCGTGGCCCGTGCCTGCCGACCGGCTTGATTTTGTCGTGTCGCCGGTGCGACGCAATGCCAAGAACTGTGTGGCCAGTTTTAACCGGATTTCTAGATCAGCTCGCTACCGTTTCGTACACGCGTTTCAATCTTCGCGGCAGAAGTCTGCGGTACCGACTATACGTTCAATATTCGCGCTCTATCGACCGACAGCTGTCGACGACTGTATCATCGAGACATCGTAAAATCGGTATAGTTAACATTTTGCTACAGATTTTGCGAAGCATTTCTAAATGTGTATCACACCTACAATAATGACTATTCCTTGACAAATACGTTAAATTAAATTTTTCTTGAAAATGTAACATGATAAAAATAGGATGCCATTCATTCTTTTTAGCAATTTGTCAGAAGTAGTTGGATATATTTTTTCAGAAATTTCCATGACATTGCTTACCTCATGTTAGTGTAGGAAGCGACAGCTGTTGCAAGATCAGATGCCGCGAGAGCGGATAACGATCCATCAAAATCAGCGGCAAGGTGCTCCGCGAGTTCCTCCACTTGCGTGGACCAACCTTGGCCAGAACCATTGCTGCCGATGGATCCTGAAACATAACATAAACCAAAAAAATTTCATGAATTTAATTTTTTTGAAACGTTCATCTCTTGTTTTATTTCACGTTTTTTTTAGCGTCATATTAGTGCGTGACAGAATATATATTATAAATGCGCCGAAAAAATTAAAATATATTACATTTCTTGTTTCCCACTTAAGTATTTTTATCTATTCAATTTTTTGTTTTTACATCTATTTATATAATATCTTTTACTTTTTTATGAGAACAATAGTATAGACGATGCTTTCCTCATTTTGAAAAAGAGAAAAAAGTTACACGAGAATATTTAATATAAAATTTAATATAAGAATTCTTTATGTATTTTTAAAATATATTTTATGAAAGAAAATATGAAACTACATTGTGTGCCTACACGGAGAGAATTTTTTTTTAAATTTACCCTGCAAATCATGTTAATTGCGGGACAATATAGTATTTAGGCAAATTTTACTGTGCACTACAATAAATTTTACTGTATTTTACTACTGTCAAATTTATTGCAGTGCACAGTAAAATTTTCCTAAATACTATATTGTCCCACAATTAACATGATTTGCAGGGTAAATTTAAAAAAAAATTCTCTCCGTGTACAATAATTGAACACAAAAATTATTGTATGGGGAAAATTATTTATTGTATGCTACTATTCTTTGCGTCTTCATTACGTTAGCCTTCTTTTCGAGTGTTACGCGCAGCTTATCTAAAATAATCAACACACAGCTCTTCTCATATACGGCATCGTACCGCCTTGAGCGCCGTTATAACCGACGTGAAGCTGATGATGCATTGTGGTCGGCCTATCTTTCGTCTCCTGGATGACGTGACGGCGCCGACTCTTTGTGGCGATGGGGGGATAACGTCGACTTTGCAGCAGCGACACCCTGGATTTATCGATCTCACACCACTTCATCCTATTTCGGCCGCGGCGAGGATCGCACCCGTGCAGGAACACAACACCAAAACTACGTGCGTGCACCTTCACAAAGTCCCGCCAGTATGGCGAGCTAGTATCGGGCTTCTCTCTCTTTCCCTCTTCGTCTCTCTTTTTCTCTCTATCTCTCTCCCTCTTTTCTCGGCCAGGCTAATCTGCGTGATACATTGCGTGCGTGTATGTACACGAGTTATCAGCCACTGATGACCACGTGGGCGAAAAGGCGTCGGACGTAAGAAGATGGAACGCAGAAGTTCGCCGTTCAGTCTTGAGGAGTTCTTCAAAGCGACGTCACTCAGATCGCATATCGCGTCATCGCTGAGTCTCGACCAGTTAATCAACAATGGCAATATTGAACGCGGGTATTGGTTCGGACAATTTCGAGCATCCCTCGGTATTTACTGATTTGCCAAGTAGTCGGAATTTCACGCGAGCATGGTGATTACTGAGTCACTTGCTTCAAAAACTATATATTGTATTATCACGTACGTATAAATTAATTGTATTAATATTTAATTGGACGTATTAGAATTTTATCACAAGAACAATAATATACTACGATATTAACGTACTCCAGAATTCTATTTATAAAGTTGTACAGACACGATGAATTTATCACAGAAAAGTTATCACTAAACTGTTAAAAATTTGAAGGATAGAAAATGCAGATATCTCTTAATAATGAGAAGAACTGTAATACTGAACAGCAAAATGGGACTCGTGGCTACGACAGTGTCCGGGAGGCCGTTTGGTCACGACCTTTAAGAAGATATATCTACGTCAACGACTACACGATAATGACGATTGGATTCACGCCACTGCATATTTAAGGCAACATATTCTTACATTCTTACATTCTACGCAAATATATTTTGCGCGGGAAACGAAATTTGTCACTGTCGAAACGCAATGTTTTAAAAAAATTTCAAAGTAAAATTATTTTAAGCAAGCTTTATATTTTTATTCCAGTGTCACTATGCGATTTGTAAAAAGAAATACAAATTCATTTAATTTTATTAAATATGACATATTGGAAAATTTGCTAATGTGGTAATTGCAAGAAATTAAGAATTATGCTTGAATTTTATCGCATTAATAAATACTTCTATAAATTAAGATCGAACAACCTATTCTATATAAATTCTATATAAACAGTATGCAATAATTTTTACGCAAATATCTGAGAATAATAAATAAGAAATACCAACCGTCTCTTCTGATATGTTTCTTTTCAAGTTCCGTAATGTGATGCAATGACTCCGTGGAACGGCGTTTTAGATTGTTCTGTTCACAATTCGGGGATGATCCGGAAGGCGAGAGTTGTGGCGAGCCACTGTTCAAATGTACCTGATCACCGCCAGTCGGCGAATTTTTTGGCGAGTTGCGCTTGTCTTGCCATAAAGAATTTTGCGGACTGTGATACCCCATTGTGGTCTGCAACATTGACAATTTGATAATTTGTTACAATTGCATCGGTGCAACTTATATAGCCAATTATATTCATAGATATAATACTCATACTCATACTTGACACACATAACAGTGAGATATATATAGGTATGCAGAGTAAACGGATCGATTAACGCAAAGACCATGATTGTATTTTTCAAAAGCGATGTCCAACCGAGGAATAAGAACATTTCTTCTCAATAATAGAGATTTAGAGATTTTAATTGTTTCGAAAAAGAATTGTAATGCTTTTTTTGAGAATGGAAACCTCGCGCAACCGATCCAGAAAAATGAAGAAAACGAGGAATTGACGCGGAGGCATAGAGATTAAATACATTAATAAATTTCTCGACTTTTAATTTTAAATCTTTGACTTAGTTTAATTTTACTCTTCAAGATTATATTTGCTAAGTATCAAGCTCATTGACATCCAAATTACTTTAGATTAAGACCCAAATTATTTTCAAAAAATAAAACCATAAATAAATCTAAAACTAACAGAAAAATTTCTTTTCCAGGGAATCGGAACTTTGCTCTTAAAAAACATCAAGATCGGCAGAAAAATATACATATAATAAGTAAGTATTATAAATGAGAAAAAAATTAAAGTAGAAATAAAAAAATCTTTTTATAATACTGAATAAAATAATGTTATCATTTAACATATAATTTCAAGTACGAGATCTAACAAAGAGACATTTATAATTTATTAGAATAAATTAAATCTCACACGAAAGAAAGAAAATTATTCCACGTACCTGTTGAGATGCGCCTATAATGTCACACCTGTTTGAACGAACCGGCGACAGTTGCTCATATGATGGAGATGTATTGGAGAACCACATCCCTCCGTGTAGGGTTTCCGCGCCGGCGTCCATCATGAGTTGCAGCTCCATTCAGCTTCTCAAAGGTCCGCTCCGTCGGCGAGCATCGATTCTCTTAGCACCAAAATTCCTCTCTTCAAGGATGAGAAGACGAGAACGACTCCTTGATTTACGAGTTATAATTTTACATGCTATACGTATATATATTCTATATGCGAAAATGAATTTCGTGATTGTGTTCGGCAACGATTCTGTAAAAGGCGATAAATTCACGCTGATTTCAAATCACAGATCGATGATCTCTGTCTCCAGCTGTCTGTTCTCTAATCGCGAAAAGCACTTATTCCATTCCACCGCGTGTACTTTTCATGCCTGTTGCAGATCGTGCTGTGCGTCCACCCTGTGGGTCCACCCCTCGGTCCAGATCTTCGATGTGTCCGGAAATACACGGTGCATCACCCGACCGTCGGTGGTTCTCAGGGCCGAGTACGCGTGCTGATCCGCCCTCTCTTAGAACATCACGAAGAAGCTGTTGTACAGTTTCTTGATGCCGGTGGTCTCACGCTGCCGGTGTGTTTCCAAGAGTGCGCAGCCTCGCGATTTCAGTGACAAAAAACGCGAAAAGACGACGAACGCGTCTTCGAATATCATTGCCACACCTTGGCTGCAACGCATTTTGTTCCTAGTTGTGCCGAAGCTTTGCTGCCGTTTCGGCGGAGAACCTTTTCCTGCGAATAACATATGCTTCATTTAATTTAGAAAGTAAAAATAACAGTCAGTCGACAAGCTGATTATTTTGTTTAACATTTTAAGTGATTTACTAAAATAGCAATTCTTGCTACATCCTATTTGTTAAAATTTTAACAGCGATTATTTTACGTGTTCAATTCTATATCAAAATTAATATAACACAATTATATCGCAATACGCAGAATTATTTAATATATCAAAATAAATTACATTAAAATTTATAGATAATGTTAAAACACACATATATATATATATATATATATATATATATATATATATATAAAATAAAAACATTGTATAAATAATAATATTATACAAATCAAAATAGTTATATAAGAGTTTATATAAAAGTTATAAAAACGTGGCATTTTTTTAATTTTCTCAAATTTCATCATCCTTTAAATCATTTCTTAAAATAATCATAGTGCTTTAACGTCGTAATTCATTTGTACAATATAATCTATATTGATTACTCATTTGATCGATCGATGTTCATTCTCATTACTCGCTCTTTCTTGATATTTTGTGATTAATAGCGCATTTATTTAACGTTCATATATATGTGTGTGTGTTTTAAGAATTTAAGTAATAAAAAAGCTGTAGCTGTTTCTTAGAATAATAGCTTGCCGCTGCTTGACACCAATTGAAGCTGTGACCGACGCGAAAGCATAAATTGGTTCCGCAATAATCGATCTTTTTTGTATAATTCAGCTCTTCTTTAATTGATTTATGCTTTTAGAAGTTAATAGATAATTTACGAAGTTTTTTTTATAATTTCAGTTATTACATAATGAAGCAATTTTAATCCATCACAAGATGATATTAATATTCCACGCATTATATTACTTCATAATTTTGAAATTTCTATTAAAATTAAATATATTTATATGATTTTTAGTATTATAATTTGCAAACCTTCTCTTATACGTTTTAATCGATGTCTTTTCTCTGGTGTTTCCTCCACCTCAGATAAGAACCGTTCGAAAAAAATATCGTCTTCGTGATGAAGAACGGAAGGAGAGAATGTCAATTCCGCGGATCCAAAAACATTCCCAAAGTAGACGGGTATCCGCGCGTGACACACCTTAATTATCTTATCAAGATCTTGCGTCTGTGGAAGATCAAACTCCGATGTTTCGAAACTTTTACGCCTCCTTGGATCCAAGCAGCTGTACTGCTGTTAACTCCAAAATTTTCATTCAGAGAACGGCGTTAAAAACAAGAGAGTAATCCTTGCCTAAAAGGGGCTCTGCTTCTCGTAAAAATTCGAAGGATTCAACTCGACGGATATCCCCGAAATGCTTGAGTAGGCTCAACGTTACGTACGTTCCGATTTGCTTTCTAACGACTATGGCTCACACACTGGATAGTGTCTTGGGGTATCGGAGCCCACCGTCTGACCGTTATCACCACATTTTCATAATCCTTCGCTCCATGGTGCCGTCCAAAAAAAGAATCCGATCCAGGAGGAAGTGAACGAGACCTCCCGTAAATAACGTCAATGGATGTTCGAGTTTCGTCCACCACGTTCCCTAAAATCTTCTCGGTGGCGAGAGAAAGCCTGTCCCTTCTAATAAGGATCTGCAAGGCGACGGCTCTCCCGGTGGGACCAAAGGGATTTGACCCTCTCCGACGATACCCGCGACCTTCTCTCTTTCAGTATTGTGTTCCTTCCGTTACTGCGCAAAGAGACACTACCAGAGTCTTTCGAAAAGTAGCAGCCAGTAAAAGTGGGCCATTCAGTCGTCGAGTCTCGAATGTGGTCAAAATATCTCCCTCTCTGTAACCTTTCTATAATCTCTAAGACGAGAAGCACCTTACAATCTTCTTGTGTTAACAAGTATTCCGTTGTTTTAAGATTTATACACACTGTTGACGAGAAAATGACTTGTTGTGTCTCACTGCTTTTGTCAAAAGGTTTTTCTCTTCGTTCATACAAATCAAACTGCTTGATGTTCTCCAGTGAGTCACTAAATCCACAGACAGTTAATCCTTCGTCTCTTATTAAGCTTTAGCAAGAACGTAAAGTTCAGGAACTTCTTCAGGAAAAGAAGTCCGGCTGGCAAGACGGTAGTCGATGGATTGCCTAACGGTCCCGACGCGAACTCTGGAATGTTCACGGGTGATCCAATCCAATCGTGCTGCAAGGAATTAACTGCTTGGCCAATAGGCTCCACTCTCGGGGGTCGACTCTCAATTGGAACCACTCAGTGCTGATCAAGCAAGACGCGTTTCCTTTATCCTCTAGCGTTTATCTCGTGCTGATCACGTCGTCTTGCAAATTCGCGATTTGTCACCTGAAGATCTCAATGCCTCAAAAGCTCTTGCGTTGTTGACGTTATAGACGAATTAAATTTCTGATTTATCATCTGCAGCTTTGCGCTCGCCGTGATAGCTCACCAATTTATCTCGGTGATGTTCAGCCTCTAACTTATCTTCTGGTTGCAGACGCTGCGGCTTCGAGGGGAGCAACTCCGAGAGGCTTATATTTGTATTAGTTATCAGTTAAGACGTCACAACAATGATCATCAAAGATGTCATTTAACTTACGAGTGTTAGTGTTACTACCGGAGAAATGTATGATATACGGATTACGTGTCTCGTTGCGACACTGAAAATTTCTACGATCACCTACGGATATTAGAGTCTATTCTAAGACGGAATTGTTCGACGACGCGCCAACGAGGCCAGTCGCGGTAGTTTGCAAATTGACGTAGTTTGCGACTGGCAGCCGACGATCACGACTGCCGAGTGTCGTCCCAGCAGACACGTCGTAAGAGCCGACGAGTCTGTTTGCCACGCGGATTAATTAGTTTCAAAACGTTATCTCTGATATCGTGGCTTTTCGCACGGCACGACCTCGAAAGCTCCTCCTTCTGCGCGCTCGTTTGGAGGAAGGCGATTTCGCTTCTCGCGGCTCCTCTTTTGTTCCGCGCGCGGTTTCTGCCGATCGCTTCTGATCACGTCACGCTGTGCGCGGTGCCGATGTGTCTGTCAGCGCTGCCACGTGCCGGCTGTTCAAAGAATGCCTCTCGAGGACGTTGTTTCTCGATCAGAGCTCCTGCCCGACCGCGGTATGTTTGCCGAGGGAATTCAGCGCTGTTTACCGTACGCGTTCTATCTTTCTCAATTTACCACGAAATTTTCCTATCCGTGTATTTTCTCTTCGGGCAAGTTACTTTACCGACTTGATGATGAAGGAAATCTGAAACAATAAAAGTGACAGCGATATGTTCATGACCTCATTATTGACAGTGAAACGAATAAGGAGATTGCAAAATAATTAATTTTTTTATTATCTTTGACACATACAATGCACGTTACATTTTAAATTATTATATAATATGTCATATCAAAATGCATTTATCAATCCAAAGTATTTTTTCAAAATATATAAAATTTTGTTGTAGAATTATCGTTTATCGTTCTCTTTATCAGCTGTTGCAGAAACATGACATACTGCCTTCCTCGTCTCATAATTTGTGGTTCGCGACTTTTTCATCACGTCCACCTCTCTCTCACTTTATCATCTTCTCTTTTCATGTACAATCAAGCGGCTCTCCTCCGGAATGGATCAGCTGTAGTTTCGTTGATCGATGTCAATCCGCAGGGTCACCATCGTGTACTCGCTACTCGTTTCATAGCGACTCAAGAAATTCCTAGAACGCGAATGCACTTGCATACTGCCAAAGAAAAAAATTCCGACTCCGTAGATCTTTTATGAAAAATGTAATGGACGTCTCCATTGATGTCAAATAATTTTCATATTGTTTACAAAATTTACACACTGGTAATAACATTTTTTCTCATTTCCATAATCATGTAAAATAATATATGTTTCTAAAACTGACAGTAGTTATCTGAATATTACCAAAACTTGTAAAATCGCTCCTGTTGTAAACGTAATGTTGCCTTGTACTTTGCATCCGGATTTCTTCCAGATCAACGACCACAACAATCGCTTCAGCTCGTCCAAGCTTATCACGACGAGTCACGACCTGACTCGTAACAAACAAAGTTCTACGCGCGATGGGCACAACCATTTTTTTATTTAATGCAAAAATTCCTGACAATTCGTTTATGTCAATTGTCTCAAATTGTATATGTTAGAAATTACTAAATTCCTAAAAGCGTAAAATCGTAATAGCAAAAGCAATTACAAGCTGTTACATCGATGGAATTCAACGTTTAGATTTTTTACTGTTATCGCAACGAAGAATTATTTATTATTATCTATTATATCTATTTAAATTTTTAAACCAAAATTTATTTTATTTAGTATTTGCTTAAATACATATTTAATTTATGCATGTAATTTTAATTAAATAGTGTCAGTGTGAAAAAGGAAAAATAAAGTATCACCTGATACTCATGTTGATTTGTGCAAATGACAAAAATATAGTATTAGCATAATGTATACAAACTATTTCTACTTGGGCAATAATTTTAAATATCTATTTATGAGAATGCGTAAGATGCGCTTCGTTGAGATGTGTCATTCTCTGACGTAACAATATCAAATAATTGCCTCTTAATTAATTATTGTCATTTTTCACAGACTGCGTCGTGTGCTCAGGTATCATTAAACTGTATATTATCGATCAAATTGTACGTAATTAAATCGAGCGACAACTTTCGTGAAATCCGCCGAATTTTATTGGCGTATTGCATATTTTTTATATTACAGCGTTATACCAAGTATATCTTACAACTGGTAATGTTATCTGCGCTACGAACGTTTTGACAAATTTGTCGTCGATCTCTGCTCATTATCAGCACCTCTCGTTGAGAGATAATTACAGCGAACGTGCCTGGAAAATCCGCGAGAGAAAAAAAAACCGGCAAATAAGATTGTATATTATTGTCGCGGAGAAACAAGATTATTTGCCTCTGAATTAAACGAGTTGTAGATACGACACGAAGCGATGGAGTTAAACGACTAATTGTAAGCGCGCATAAATCATATCGATAATTTACAATTTTGCGCGCAAAATGAATTGTGCTATCGAATAATGAACGTTAAAGTGACATTCGACCCTGTCTTACTGTCGATTAAAGATACGTGAATTCTTGCCAAAAGTTAAATTTTCGAAATATGAATAATAATTACTAATTTTGTCGTTCTGTTATGTTGTTATACTGTTTAATTTTGTTATTAAATTCAATTTTCAAGTGGTCGATAAAAAAAACGAGTTTTCTCTTTTAAAATAGACTGTGTAGGAAACCTCGAGTAAAAAATATCTTGGCTCTGGCCCAAGAAGCGTCCCAAGACCCTGCTTTGCACTGAAGGATACGCTCTGCCATCGAGAATGAAAGACAAAAGAATATACAGAAATGATTTTTACAATCTTCGGGGAATGATCGAACGTCATACTGTGTGTGTCAGCAAACACAAGTGTTAATTCGCCGTGCACACCAAGAAGCGACAGCAGATGCGGACGCACATGCACGCGTCAAGGCGTCAAGGTCACGCATATACCGAGAGTCATTATAGCCGAATGCACGTCCGTATCATGTGTAGTCTTTTGCGTCTTGTTGCTTTCGATTGAAATTATAAAACCGGTTGTAGTATGCAAGTATCTAAGTTGCTGCCGGTGCGACCGATGGATCGAAGAAATAATCCACCGTTGAGAAATCTAGGAAATTATTTATTTGCTTAATAAATTTCGTACAAATCTCTTAAAAAATTAATTCGATTATCTTCTTGAAATGGTATCAGAGAAATATGAGAAAAATATCAAAGGAGTATTGAACCAGTCGCGACATATGTATTACTAGATGTCACAATTCAGCTTTCTTTTATTGAATTTATTTCTTTTATGACAACGCATGAATGTGCACAATATGTTATGCAAGTGAGATAACGTATCACAAAAATGTCTTTATAATGTCATCTATATGCATAGATAACGTAATTCGCACGAGATGTCATTAGTAAAAACGACAAACGAACGGAGAGATGTCAACGACGAAATATAAACTTCGCTCCTGTTTGTCCTTTTGTTTTGTCCGCGATTTCACGGCATCAATATCTTCAGTTATTCCCGGAGACTCCGATGACCGTGCAGCCACTTAGAGCATTATTATCTTTCACCGTCGAATTCGTCACTCAGACTCGCGACTTCTGCGAGCGTTGATTTCTTCCACTGCCATTCGGCACTCTCGTTCCAGGACTCCGCTCCAGACCCGGTATCGATGGTTCAAACCCGGCACCATATGCAAAATCGCCTTGGAGCCGAGAACTCCGACACTCCGATTGGCCGTGCCATAAAAGATTCGCGCGACTCTGGAATGCAGCAATGCCATCGCGCAGAGTGGACACGGTTCCATCAGCAGGAACACCCAATAACCCGTGCAGAGATACGGCCCGCATTTCTTCGCGTTATCTTCGCATTCCTTCTGCTTCGCGCTCTCGACCTTGGCACCGTTGTTCCTTCGCCCTTTCCGCACGACTTGCGTCTCGAGGGACGTTTGAACTGGAAACTGCAGCGAGGACAGAGATCTCGGATAACAGAGCGGTGTCTCTTCCTCGTATCTTCTCTTGATTCGTCTCAGCCTCTTCGAGCTCTGATTTTCAGTCGTGCCGTTCGGATCTGTACTTCCGTCGCCGAACGTATCTTCCTCATCGGTAGCGTCTGTTCGTCTTCTCGTTTCTTCGCATTCCTCGTCGTTCAATTCCCACGCACCACCGCCGTGAAGTCTGGCAACGAGATCCACCGCCAGCATGGCGGCATGCCACATGGGATGTCTGTCGAGTCTCGCGGCGGCCACCGTCAGGATTCTCCCGTCCTCGGGATCGACGATCGCCGCGGCGCCGGTGCAGCGGTCGTCGCCGACCGCCTTCAACCTGGCGGTCTCTATTACCAGCGACATGATCCGCTCGATCGCGTGCAAACAATCCTCATCGAAGATCGAGCCGTCGATCAGGCTCTCGATCGTCTGATCAGGATGAAAGTTTACCGGCCAGATCTTCGAACCTTCTCCGGCCTGTAACTTGGTTCTTGGCGCCTTGGCTGGCACCTTCGTCACCTGGAATTTCTCCTGCAGCAAGGAGAGATCGAATCCTCTCTCCTTCAGCTGAGTCTTAAGCTGATTTTCACTGAGAGAAATGTCGTGGCCTTTTTCACGTGATGATTCATCCGAGCGGAGCGGAGCCAGAAGCAGTTTTCCGTTGGAACAGCGCTTCAGATGACCGAATCCCGGCAAAGCGGCAGATATGCTTTTGATCGCGGTGGAGGTGTCCTTCCGTTGCTTCAAAACGCCCACATAAACCTCCTGCAGCGGAGGAGCTTCTGTAAATTCCGAGCCCAGGATCGATCTCGCCGTCCAGCTTCTCGTTGAAGTCTCCATCTTGCGTACCTTGACACTCTTCGGCGACGTCATCTTCCACCCTGAAAAGACGCTGCCTTCACTTATCGTTAGAAGATTTCTCGGTGGTATTTGCAATATACCGCTTTGTTGTCACACTGGGAACAGTTTATCGTTATCTCGTTATCTCGCGGAAATTATTTTTTTTATACCATTATTTTTTTACACGATGTATTTCTTTACACGATATTAAAGTTTGTAAATCCATTATTCAACACAATTATTCAGCTTAAAAATTATATTTTGTAATTTAACTTATTTAGTTATATTTTAACGAATGAAATATCAATAAATACAAGATTCTCTTTAAATTCTATACAGAATGTTTCCGGACAATTTCGATAAATTTAAAAGAGTAGTAGAGCTCGTTAGATTAAACAATTTTGATAAATAACTCGTATTCAGAAATACCTCTTTAAGGAATAAGGCGCTAGGCATTAATTTTTGCCTTGTTGACCGTTGTTTAATTTTTGTAAAGTTAGATTAGAATTTAAAAAATATGTTTTTCAATTTGATTTTGATTATAGCCAAAATTTTATTTGATTATAGCCAATGTTCAAAATAAATGGCGATCTGCAACTTCATTACAAGCATTGTATCTACGGTGTTTGACTGATGCACCCTCTGAAAAATTCCAGAAGTATAGCGAAATAATAACATAATAAATAATCACATGCATGATTTATTATCCTGATGAATTTATTTTGAGTATCAATATGGATTATGTATACTAAACTCTTGATATGCCGCTATAAAAAAATATCAATGTCCGACAGAGCCTAGCACGTTAAGGAAGCATCGTCGAATACGGATTAATAAAAATTATTCAATCTAACGAAATTTAGTACCCTTTTAAGTTTGCAGCCATTGTCCGCAAATATTCTGTACATACAACTATATATGATAACGAAATCTCTCGAATATAAATGTATAATATATAAAAAGCAAAATATGCAAATTATATTGTATATAAATATGACGAAAGCAAGGTCGATGATCGGCATTGAAATACATCGAAATATCAAATAATTGCGAGAATGTTAAGGACACTTTTGCGTGTCACGATCGTAAATATTAATGAGGTTTTCGATGTAAATAGGAAAGAACGGAGATGATCCTTCCGCCGGCGCCGGATGGACCTTAATCGTAATCGTAGTTACCCCGCGGGGACATCTTCTTACGAAGGAGCAGAAGCGATTTTAAATTGCTGTCAACTTGGGCCACGGTCGGATCGATTGTCAGAGTTAGGCGTAATTGTATACGATATCGTTGTCTGTACGAAGAACAAGCGAGACGTCGCATTAAAAAGTCCGAAGTTCGCGCCAAAGTTTCCTTTAATTTCGAATGTGAATACGCCAACCGTGGTCGTTAATGTCTAATCGCAGTGGAGATAGCGCTGCCATTTATTAGGTACGTCGTAATAACGCGAAACGCATCTCCGTCAAGGAAAATCTTTGATCTTGACACGAGCTCGGTTTTAAAGTTCCAGCAAATATATCCTTCAAACGCATGAAACGCGTGAAATATGTATGATTGAGAGGCCTTCTGAATAAATATCAAGAATACGCATTTGTGAAGAGAGACTTGAGATTAATAAAAGAAGAAATAATATAAATTAATACATAAGCCATAGCCGCCTCGATTAATTTATATTATTTTTTCCTCTCTTCATCGCGTAAATAAATTTCTACTTAAAGGTCTTTCGATTGTGTAACTCATTATATTACCGTGTACAGTTTACAGAATTGCAAAAAGCCGCGTTGCATCGCGTCACGCGATTGATAAATAATACTTAGCAAATTCTTACGCTAAATCTCGATTTTCCGAGAAAATCGCGCACGCATGAGCGGCACATAGAGCTGCCACTCCGCTGGAAGACCTACTTTGTACGACATATCAGTCACCTGATAACTGATATCATGATATCATAATAATAACGCATCTTTCGTATCTGAATTAGAAAATTATAAAATTTTTCATTGTTCAGAAATCTAGGAAAATATACGATTAGAATAGAAAAGTCTACTGTGCATTTTTTAATCGTCAAAATTTAGTATCAGATTTCAATTAGTTTAATCGTTATTTAATGAATCGAATTATTATGAGAATATCACCATGATTCGTAATGCAAAAGAAGGATTATTTAAAAGCAATACACTGTATGTTTTTTCGAGATATGTCGTTTCTTATTTTTTATACGTAAAGAATATCCGAATTCGATCTTCCAATTTTAAAAAACCCTATAATTTCCACGATGGTCTCCAATATCGCATGTAACAAAAAGTAGTCGTTATCGGTTTATAATCTAATCTGTGTTTACAGGAATTTTTCGATTAAAGCATATTATTTTTCTGCAACGATCGTCGCAATGTCGTATGTTGATTTAACTTTACAACATTGTTTAAATTGTTTCGAGCAAAGAGAAAGACACAAAAAGAAAACTGACGAAAGCTCATGAGAGAAGCATGCGGATTATTGTTTGTTCATAACAAGTAAAGCATGGTAATCATTACAATGTCCATTTTTTCATAATTATAACAAGGATAATCGAATAAAATAAAACTTAAGCGACTTAATTTTTCCTGAAGACAAAAACTGTGGATTATTTTCAACAGAAATTTTCTATCCGCCTCCGCATTAGATTCCTTTCGAATCGAGCAACATCACGCCGATTCGAAGAGTTTTGCAAACGCAGCGCATTTGAATTCCAGTACAAATCGCACCGCTCGTTTAAGATGGCGTCCGAGATTGCACATTTTCAGAGCGTGATCCTTACATAACAGAAAACGAACAACAAGCGAACGTTAAGCAGAATCCGCTCGACGTCTCCGCCGCGCCGTACGTTCGAAGCACCTGCTTGCGCGTCTCAACGCGCGTCACGCGAGTCGGAAAAATTTTCGGGGGAAATCCAGCTTTTCCAGCCTTTCTTTATTTTTCATCTCCTTTTCTCAGGCAAGATCGCTCGTCGGGGCTCATTCAAACGCGAGCGGGAAATATCGCGCGCAGCGATTTCGAGCAATCGAGTTCGAACGGCAAACATGTCCTCCGCGGCCTTGGATTGCGACACGCCGATCGTTAAGCTTGGCTAATGCTAGCTGTCAACGGCCGCGATGCCGAAAACGGAGCAGCATTGACGCGGAACGACGATGGCCCGTCGTATTTGCGACGCGCCGTCGCGACGCCACGTGTTCGCCATGCGCACGCACGCACGCACTTTACTCGAGGAATTCTTACCTGCTGCTCCGCGGCGGTGCGGCTACGGCCGCACGAAATACGTTCAGGTTTTCCCTCGGTTTTTTTCCTGGCCTCGGCAGTCAAACGCCCAGAGAGATTTGGCGGAAATCGTATTCCTCGAGCGTGGCGAGTTTGCGCTACCAATAGCGACCGGAAACACGCAGAAACACACGTGAGAATTGCGCGCCGGAGGCACCTCGTTTGCGTCGTCGCGACGGCTCGCGTCTCTTTGTGGTATGTAACATGGGCTGTTTATCAGTCAGGTCCACGATGGCGGCGCCTTCTGCCGGCGAGATGAAAGACTTCACGAGAGGCAGGGATATCCGCAGCCTCGGTCATCGATCGTTGAGTCCGTGAAATTTTTATTTTTTTACGCGACGAATGCCGGAATCCGTGGCGAGTCGGTCATGGTCGCCGAAATCGGATTCAAGAGAGGAACTTCATTCAAATATCCGAGTTGTAATGCGATATCATTTAAATTATTACCTAGTGCGTATTTTTTTTTTATAAAGATGATAGAACAGAGCAGTTTGTTGTTACTTTTTTTTTATTACGCCAACTTCATAAAGAGTTTTATATCACAAATCAATTAAGAAAATTATTCAATGATTAAATATTCTTTAAATTTTTAATTTTCTATATATTACATAAGAAGCGTTGCGATATTTATATAATTATTACTTATGTCTTACAAATTATTTTTTTTTCCAAATATTACAAATTTAGCATTAATGCGAGACTAGAAACAACAAAATAATTTACTTAAGTGAAAATATATATTATTCATATATTATCTTTAAATGTTTTGGATTTTAAACCAGTTAAAAAATGTGTTTAATTATCTTTTTTATAATAAGTATTTCGCGCAAATAAATCCGGCGAAATGAAGAGTATTGCGATATTTGCATTAGTAGACGAATTAGCTACAAATACAAGTTTCACATCATTTGTTTTCAAAGGAAAATTTAATTAACATTTTTTAATCAATATTTCATATTAAGAACTATAACACTACAGTCAGCGACGCGGTAACTGGACGCGGTTTGCATATCGCAATATTTCATTAATCGTCGTTAAGTAATTCATTTTTACTACGGGTTGTCTTATCTAATTAAAAAAATTACAATATGTTAGAAACGTTAAATTATATCTGGTATTAGTAATCTAGTTACTAGATCGTAGCTCATAATACTGAATCTTTGCAAAATTGAATGATATGGAATATTAAATAAATTTAAGTATCCATATTGCATATTTATTTATTTATAGTAATTTAGAATTTCTAAGCGCATCCAATAGTTTCTTCAAATTAATTTTAAATTTCTTAAAATAGGTCAAATTTATTTATCTGGTAACGATATTACTCACAAAGTTTACTTCACTTAACATTTCGAATTAATCATATGCGCATTCCCGCATTATCGGATAGAAGCAAATATCGCGAGATCGTCGTCGTATTAACGTATTCATAAGCACGAAGGTGGTTTACCTTGGTCATATAATAGAAAAACCGAGGAAAGCACAAAATTATAATACTATAACCATAACTCTTTATAATAATATTTTATATATTTTTATTTAAAAATAAATTTATTAATTACAAAAGTAAAATATTTTCTTAAAACATTTACAAAAGTTTAAATATTTTATATGTATATTGCAACTGCATTCGGCTTTTTATTATAACATAACGTCGCTTATTTTATCTTGATAACTTATTTTTATTTTATGAAAAATTCGCGTAGGTTTCGAAGTATTCCAAATATGTCACTGCTGCATCATATAGGTAGTCCAGATGTTCCTAAGCATTAAATAAAATTTGTGATTGCAGTGTATATTTTTTTAAATTTCCTATTATTTTTGTTTTAATATCAATGACTAAGATAATTTTTGTATTGATATGATTTTTAATAATATTTTTTTCTATAAAATTTCTATAAAATTGTTATATTACCAAGGAATGAACAAAATCTGGTCTTGATCGTCTGACAGCTCGTACCGCCAAGCAAACATCACATTCTCTTTCAACGGCCATGCGTTCCAGTAGGAAATTTAATGCTAAATAGAGACCGCATCCAGTTACTCCATCGCTGAAAGATTGTAGTGTTATAGTTAATATTTTATGAAATATTGATTAAAAAATACAAATATGTAACTGATTATTTTTTTAATTCTGCCATTATTATTTATCATAAATTGAATAATTATTTGTTCAGAGAAAAATATAAATAAGAGAAAAAATTGTTTATTGTTGAAGAAAAACACAATAATTTGAATTGGTTCTTTCTTCGAGTTTGGAAATAATATTCTAGTTTTTACTGGCAAAGCGTGACGGTGGGTCCATCGCCTCTCGCAATTCTCTCCGCAGCTTGCCAAAAGGTGACCATCGTCATAACCGGTGGTGGTGAACGATCTCTTCCAGGTTTCCATTCCGTCAAACACAATATAGTAACAAACTGTTCTCTCAAAGGTTTCTGCAACAAAGTGTCATCACGCTGAGTAGGTAATATGCGGCAAATGAAAACTATCGAATTGATCTACCTCAGAATTATCAACGAGCAGCAATTTTTGTGACGTATAATATTCCAACTCTACAACTTCCTTTGCTGTAACATTCAAATATGGGGTTGGTTTAAACTCGCCGCTTGCAGGAGCGACGGCGCAGCAAGTCTGAAATTTCAAAAATATATTACTCTCTGTCTGCAAATGTTTTTTCTCTCACAAATACATTCTAAATTAATATGTAGGAGATGCATATACAGGATCTTGAAAATCAGGCGGCTGCAGCATAAGAATGAGTTCGACTTTAAACTCGGCAATCATTCGCCAAAAATCATTAATCGTTGATGGCATGGGAAGCTGTGTGGCTAGATACTGATTCTGAAGTTTTACTCCATCTACGTAAACGGCGGATAGATAATCACTGTCCTCGTCCGATGCCGGATATCTCTTTAAATAGATTCTGCTGGCTTTATCTATAAAATAAAATAATTTGTTTTTAAATATATCCTACATATTCTTTCAATAAAATTTATTGTTAACTATAAAAAATATTTATTTCTTGACTAATCACCATGAAATTAGTCAAAACATAGAATTTTAAAAGCTTATAGAATAAATCTCATAATTAAAATACGCGTACAAACCTAAAATTAATTCCGGAAATCTGTTTTTTGCCCGATTACGCTCCGACAACGGTCGTGGAGACGTAACAACTTGTCGTAGAGCTTCATCTTGCCATACCGTATTCTGTAATCTGAAGATTAATAATTAATTATCGTAACATCATTTTAAATGATTCAAAATTAAACATAAATTTACATCCGAATTTTTAAGGCATACCTTTGCTGTTGAATCGGCAATTGTTTCTTTAACTCCTTAATTCGAGTCAGTAACATCTCATTACACGGCAATGTCGTTGGTATAGAAAGTAAACATTCCATTAATGCCAAATGCGCTAGCAAATATTGCTGTTTATTATCTACCATATTAGCTCTTTCGCTTCTAATGGACGCCGTTTCGGCAAAAACATCGACTAACTAAACAATTTCATTCACAATTAAATCATTATTTTCCACACAGTTTATGTACTAAAGTGAATATTAAATACTGTTAACTAATGCAAGTGAATTATTAAAGCGATGATTAAATGAAATGTCGTTATTACTCCTTCTGCCGCTGCACGATGGAGACAAATGTCGCACAAAATGAT
Source organism: Wasmannia auropunctata (assembly GCF_000956235.1). Lineage (NCBI taxonomy): Eukaryota > Metazoa > Arthropoda > Insecta > Hymenoptera > Formicidae > Wasmannia > Wasmannia auropunctata. Next base: position 47,567 of record NW_012027735.1, read on the forward strand.
GGTCCCGGTTCTTCCAACGCCAGCACTACAATGAACTACTACGGGTCCGTTTCCAGGTGGTGTCGCCAAGAGTTTCTTCAAGTACGTGACTACGGAGTGCGTGTACAATGGCACACCATGATCCGGCCAAGCCGTATAATGCAGATGTTCTATCTGTTGTTGATGTGCATTATTTAATAAAAGTTATTGGGTCTAATATTCGTAAAAAAAATGTCAGTACCTTTCGAGTTTCCTCTCCACAAGTGACGTGGAAAGTTCTAAAGCAATAATCAGCAAAGACATTGTGCTTCGCATTCAGCACAATAATATCGCCGTATTTCTTCTTCTTCCCAATATCCGGCCAATATTGCTCGCACTTAGTCTATAAAAATTGTTAAACCATTTTACACAAAAGAGTAACGATTTAAACTAAAGATTTAACTAAAGAACTTACTTTTCCATTTTCGACCACATTTGCCAACATGCAAATAATAAGAACGTTTTCCTGCCAAATCATACGCCAAAAATCGATGACAGTGTTGGGTTTGGGTCCTTGCGTTGCTATATAACGCTTTTCCTTCTTATAACCCTTTTGAAATAATTATCAATTAAATTTAAAAATTACTATCATTTGTTAATATTAATTAATTTTTAGTTGTTGCGTGTAAACACATAAAAATATTATTTATAATATTTTGCATTTCACAACTGAAATACTTATTGTATTAATGAGGACTTACAGTAATGTAATTAGCGTTGATGTAATCGGAATGAGCGTCATCCGGAAGTTTCTTCAATATCACGCGCGTTTCGTCATCTGTACGAATCAGCATGATATTAAGTCAGCGCTGCGTAAATGTAACTAGTCTATTTTCAACTTTTTACTTACACGCAATAAGATTTCCATATCGATTCTTAGATTTGTTCTGCGGTAATTTCCCGTAATCCCACGGTCGAGTTTGTCCTCTTGGAAATGTCTCGAAAAAAATCACAAAATTATCTTGTGTTGTTATTATAAATTGCATTTATTATAGCTACATATAGATTGAAGGAAATAATATTGTCCTTCACAAATTGTACGTGATAAGGATTTGTATACAATTAAAATTTTATGCTATTTCATTCAACGTGCGAATATCAAGTTCTCGGAGTGCAGTTTAATAGTTCAAAGGTTAAAACCAAAATTGAGAACTCACCTCGTATTGCTTATCGAGCAACCCTGACTGTATCGCCTGTCTAACGTAATCTTCGAATTCTTTCACTTTTACTAACGATGTCTTTTCTTTTTTCTCTTCATTGTCGTTCGCGATAGCAATCGGCAATATTTCCGGAGTGGTTGTCCGCGATAGAGAATGTCTGTCAGAAGGAGTCGAAGGATTTTGCTTTGAATTCGATATCACAGACTTCGTTTCGTGTTCGTAGTTCTCAATATTTTGCGATAGAATCATCTCGTCTTGCGTTAGCTGCTCAGTCAATTTCTGCTTTTTCCTGTAATACAAAATTACACATTGCATTGCAGCAGACGTAAAATTAATCTGTGCTTTATTGAAATTTGATTTGTAGTGTCAGCAGATAATTTTATCTAAAGTGCTTACACGACAAAGATTAATAAATGTAGCCAGCAGTATTGCTCTTTTAAAAAGGCGAACAAAAAATATTACCTTCGATACAAGTAAAAAGTTGCACCTGCCACAACGAGAATTAATATAATAAGTATGAGCCATGCTTCGTAATGCTTCGGTGGAACTTCACCGACGCGGACTGATTTTGCAAGTACGATCGGCTCAGTGGACGAATTCCGTTCAGTTACGATAATCACTATTTCATAAGTGTCATCAGGTTTTAATGGACAATTTCTTGCAGTACCATAAATATTATTGTCACCAATTCTGAATCGTCCGCCAGCGAATTCACTCGTCTGTCACAATTGAAAGCAAAGATAATTGATTTCAAAGATGTACACTTTTGAGAAAAAAATGACACATAAGTATGTTGTAATATTAACGAAAATGATATCTGTAAAATATACACTATCATATGTACGTATATAATTATATATATGTATATATATGTATATATCATATATAAAATGAGAGAGTACATATATCATATATATTATGTGGCGCGTGCGTGCGTGCGTGCGTGCTGTGTGTGTGCGCGCGCGCGCATGCATATGTATTCCATAGATAACATTTTTGATAATATCGCAATTGTATTCATGTTAATCGTATTTCAATTATATATGAAGCAATATTATAGTTAATAGTTTTCATAGTTAAATTTAATTATTACAATTAATTATACAAGTTTTATTCATGATATAAAATTTTTATGCTTAGAATTCAGAACTATTTTGTATAAATGTATACATACCGAAACTTCAGCAGCTTGCCAAGCGTTTTCGTTCATCTTTACGCCCGCTCGCGATCGTAGTTTCTCAGGTACTTCTAAATGTTCCTCACAGAGATTAGGGCCCTTTACAATGATATGCATTGTGCTGTCTTGAGTGTCATTTGAGACAGTCGGTATATTTAATAAAATTGTGGAATCGGATTTGTCTACCATGACGTTCAGAATATCATCAAAAACTGCGGTTGAAGGTGTACGAATTTTCACGAACATTGTAGGGCTGGATATATTCTCAACTGTTACAGCTTGAATATAGATAAAGTATTGCGTTGATGGAAACAAATACAATCGCTGATTGTAGTTACGCATGTACTGTGTCACCGGGTACTCGAGTATTTCGTTTGCGAGTGATCGGGAAAGACGCCTTCTCAAATTTGAAGAAGTTTCTTGTATTTGAATGCGAAAATATTTAAGATGACGACCTGTCCTCCAAGGATGAAGCCACTTTAGATCAATCACGCTGTTGTTATTAATCGTAAAAGTGTAATTCCCAGGTGCATCCGGTGCTAAAATGTACATCCGATGCTAAATATAATCTGATTTTAATCTTTATATTTTTATATAGAAGCAATAATAAAATTAATTTGCAATATATTTTGAGGAAATTTTAAAAAGCTACTAAATAATTGTTTGCACATAATATAGATAAGTTACAATAACAAAAACTTCTTGTTAGCGATTATTTTTAAGTCACAACAAATGCTTATAGTAAAGATATGTTAGTCACAGCGAAAGATAATAAGAAAAGAAAGATTGCAATGTAATAATGTACAACATTATTAATGTCTTATAAATTATAATTAATTTCGTCAAGAAAGTTCGTAGTACTAAGCTTTTATAAAATTTTTAAATTATTTACTAAGTTTTAAATTTTACTTGTATTACGAAGCATGTCTTTAGTCACGAAAATTGGAGGGCCATGTTCAGTAACATTTATGTTGTACGCGAAAACCTGTAAAATATATTTTGTATTATATGATTTTTATGCACTTAATTTTTTCATCTATTAAGTACGCGACATAAATTATTTACGTTTACTAGAAATATTAAAAATATTGTGGGACTTAATATTATATTTTACCTTAATTTCTTGAGTAAATATAGGCGATTTTTCAACAATTTTGCAGATATAATTATCCCACAAGTCACAAGACTCATACAATTGAACTATTGCAATAACTGATGAGCAATGTCTGTTATTTGAATTACAAAACTGGACAACATAATCTCGCAATTTTCCGTTGAGAGGTGGACGAGGACTTTGCCATCTCAGGTGTATCATCGGAGACATTTCA
>NW_012027735.1:51485-53324 GCF_000956235.1 Wasmannia auropunctata
CCCTGTATTTTTATTCTGGCTTTTAATGATCCCGAAATTGTTGTACAATCTTCGGGCGGACTCCATGACAATTTCCAGTCTTGTACTCTCAACTGACTAAATATTTCTGATGGTATCTCTACAAAACCATTGATTCCTATTTTCTCTGTGACACTCTTTTATACATATACATAATATACACGATATTATAAAATTTTTATTAACAATTAATAAACAATTAATGGATTAAACGGTGTTCTTTCTACCTTCAACATAATAATTTTAGTGAATATATATATACCAGATTGTACTGTGTTGAAAATTGTCTCTGTGTACGTGCTGAAATGACGTGAGTTATGAGCTATGACCTGCGCACTATAAAATGTGTACGGATGTAAATCCGAAATTGTAATCGTTGGCTCTATTGTAAATTTTGTTGTAATAATGTGATTATACGGCTTAAATATTTGTAAATCCCTACAACCGTAATACTCTTTAACCTGGAATTAATATAAAATATTATTTGCATAATAATAAGTCGCAGCACATTAAGATAAAATTCACAATAAGTGTCACAGTACATTAACATATATTATAATTAAAATGGTAAAATAAAATGTATGCGTGTAATCTCAATAATATCGTGCGATACTTTGAACACTAAACGAACTTGAGATATAAAACTGATTTTAAGTTAGATTTTTGTTGATTGATTTTTTTTATATATGTATAACTGTATTACCTTTAAGATTACTTCATATCGCACTATTTTTCCATTCGGTTCGTGTGGAGGTCTCCACATCAGAGTTAGTTGTGTATTAGCCGATAACATTTTTTGTAGCTCTGACACTTCAGATGGGACTGTGGATATTTACAATATATATTTGTAATTCAAGCATATTTGTAACGATTCATCTATATTGCGAAAATATGCAATCTTTTTTTATTACATGTTTTTAAGATATAACCGAACTCACCGCCTTCAAGCGTACGAATTTCCTGGGAAAATAACTTGTGATCTTTATGATATATGGTCACATTGAAAGAAGTGTATGACGGCAAGTCTTGCAATTTATATGGGAAATATTTAGCTAATAAATTATGAACTAGCTTATCCGTATATATATTGCGTACTTCCAGATAATACCATCCTGCCGGACACGAATATAATTGCTGTAATAAAAAGAATCAGATATGAGTATTATTCTACTATTTCGAGGTATTGTAATAACATGTTTCAATAAAATTACATGTGAAATTAAAAAAAAACTAAATCAATTTAATATAAAATGTCTACATACATTTGGATTGATTCGCCAATTAATTATCATTCCGTTTTCTTCGGGCGTTAGATCAAAGCTATCTGCCGCTAAATTACGCAAAGAATCATTACAGAAAATATATTATTCGTGGAAGTAGATAAAAAATTAAAATAGTATTTTTATTGCGAGTTTGGCAATACGATAAAAATGTGAAAATATCTTTCAACGCGCAATAAAATATTTTGCAATTATTTTATTACTTCTTAATTATCTTGTATCATACTATGTAAAATTAAAGTTATTTCTATTTAAAAATGAAATGGAATAATAATAAACAATTTGTAATTGACAATCTACTAAAAATACTAAAGTTATTAATAACAAATCATGACATAACTGTTATTAGAATAAATAATAAATTACTGAAAAAATTGTAAGTAATATAAATATTTTATGAACCAAACAAATCTCGACTTACAATTGCACTTAGTCTCAACTGTTTCCCAATTGCTATGTATTTGCTCGCCATTAATATCTAAGCCGAAACCGATATAATAAATAGAACCAAGTTCAAGATTTACAAAATATTCTGTCAATT
>NW_012027735.1:53344-58678 GCF_000956235.1 Wasmannia auropunctata
GGGACTTGTTAAAACTGCATTCTCGACAGTTGTATGCAGAAAGTCATCTAAAAAACACGTTTACATGGTCATTTTTTCTTCGTTACTTGAATGATGCTTGATTTGAATTGATTTTGATTTATTAAGACATTCATTAAGAATCTACATACTCACATATATGAAATCGATACAACATTGCTTCATTACTTCTAATGAACATATGATAATCATTGCTTGAACGTAAATATCTTTCCTCGTCTGCATATGCCATAATCAGCTTATCAGTATCATAAACATCTATTCTGTGCATCGTGGGATTCCACATAATTACAAACGATCGCCATTCACTTTCGGACAGTGGTGTGTGCTGTATTAATTATAAATGCGGCATAAAGATCTGACGATTTTTTTACAAATTTACATTTTCAAAGATCTTGTTCTTGGGATGATGTTGCAAATGATAGCGTAAATTTGTTTATTTTTTCATTCGCGATATGCTTCAAAAATGTTTTTATTACACGTAATGTAAAAGAACAATGTAAGTTAAGCAGAAGAAATATGATATACATATACTTACATTGAAAAAAGCTAGCGGTGTCTTGCAACTTCCTACGGGCCATTTTCCGGGTACAGGTATTCCTGTTGTGCACTTTCGTATGACGGACATTTTATTGTTCCAACCTCCTATTATAATCCAATAGCAAGAATCTCTGATATAATTCTGACTGTTGCAAATTAATATATGTGCATCGTGAGAGACACGAATCGAAAAGGATATCTTTACTTCGGTACTAAGATTAAAATCTACATAATTATAATTAGTATCTTGAAGATTATCATATTGTTGAAATTCTGAAAATTTTATATTTGTGTTATTGAAAGCTGTAATGAAAGATATACTTTGTTCTTGTAACATTTCATATTGCATTCTACGTATATCACAATCTTCTCTCAAAGCACAATATTTTTACCTTCCCATCGCTGATCAAATACCGGACCCATAGGTGTTTTTAAAGAATTTGTAAGAGTCCAGGTCTGTTTATTCCATGACTCCAAGCAGTCTTCGTTTGCATCCATTTTACAATTGATCTCATTACTGTTGGGATCATTTAAATTCTGAAATTCTGAAATAATGCGCGCGTCTATAATGAATACATTACTCAAATAAATGTGAAGATATTAAATGTTATATAAATGAGTTTAGAGATAACTAACTAAATTTTGATAAAAATGTTAGTATATATGTAAAGCAAAGAAAATAATTTTTTGTAAAATCCTCAAGTATATTTTGCTTTACAAAAATGAATCATTTTGATTAATTAACTTACGCAAATTGTTTTTTTCAGGAGAATACCATTTCCAGATTAAATTGTTGTTCCACACAAGGGCGCCGCCATCATCTTCCGAGAGACATATCAATTTTACTTTGTTAGGTCTGTTAGTATCCAAGGATCCGCGCAATAAAGTTACTTTTCCGAAAATATGTAAAATGTGATTCGAGAGAATGAAGAACAATAGCGTATTCATCTTCACTTTTTTCATTGTCAACGAAAATACACGTGCTATTTGTAAGACTAAAGGTCATCCGAATAAAAGTAAATAAAATAACGTAACAGAATAAATGTCTTATTAATTAGGTTGTTTCATAATGTGTCACTTTAAAAAAATTGATATCAAGTTGGATCTAAAGTAATAACAGTTGTGTCCATCGAGTATATATAAATGTAATCTGCATTAGTGAATCACTCTGATTTATTGGAAAACAGTAGTTTGTACTTTATTCACGACAATTCAATTTAAACAATTTGATAAATTAATAAGAGGATTAAATTTTTATTGAATTGTTTGATATTGTGTTCGTTTTACACTGTCCAGTCTGTAGGACAGGCAATAACTGGTAGAAAGGAACTTGACTTCCTTCTAGTAAATCCGCGATAACAGATTTCGTATCTATTAAATGTGCCTGACGCATCAGGAAACGACAATTCTACAGGATGTCTATATTATTTTTATATTATACATTATATATTAGAATAAATCAAACAATGCAGTCAATCGATGCTAGATATTACGTTATTAAAAAATTAAAATAGCATTAAAACAATAAATAATAATAATTAACAAGAACTTATAATTTATGAGATAGCACCTGCACGTTTGCATGTATAAATATAATTATCTTTTAATATTAATATTAATATTGTTATATTAATTTTGTAAAACTGCTTCATGCAATGATTATGATTATGATTATGACATAATAATGTTAATAAATACGCATGATTTATTTTGAATAATAGCTTTTAAAATATTCATATTTATGATAATATAAGAATCTCAATCGTTGTATGTATAATATGCACGCTAAATAAGCAAAACATTAAAATAAATTTTGGGAAATGTGTAGACATTAACAATGTTTCAAAGGAATTCATAAACTTTAACAAAATCAGATCTTAATTTAAGTACATGAACATTAGTCTTTATAAGCAGTATTATCTAGAATTTATAAACATTACATTAAGGTACTTGTAAACGGCAATAATTTATTTTTTATACGTATATATTTTAAATTTTTCGCTGAGATGTCATTTTGTATATTTTATTAAACAAAAGATTAACATTCGATTACTCGAAATTTCAAAAAGAATTAACTAGCTTTTATAAATATTTTTTGGAAAAATGATTGTGTGCTTTTCCATTCGCGGCACAACTTTTTGAAATATATTCTTAGTTCTTAGATAGTCTTCTCAGAACTCGTTTGGTTTTAATATTTAAAAAATAAAATGTTATTTTTCAACAATGACAAGAATGTACCAATAACATGTGCTTCTAAAATATTCAAGTATTATTGTTCGAAAGAAAGTAACGCCAAATATCATGATTTCTTATTCGGAAAGGTCTCTCTTTAAAAATTAAATAAACCATGATTAAATAAAACATCAGGATGTATTGTATTAAAAAACATTATAATTTTGAAATTTATTTAATTAGACTAACAATTATTTCTTTTTATCTGCCGCATTATTATCTGTTTAGTTCATATATATATCACTTACGACAGCTGTTCGAGCAATAAATGCGCTTTCTACGCTTTGATAATTCTTTGGCGAGCACTACCTGTTTCTTAGGCGATCCGGACATTATCAACATAGACTTGAGACCGCTTTCAATTGCCGAAATCGTATTCTATGGAGAAGGTTTATTCAAATATTCGGATTGTAATACGATATCATGGAATTTGTTAGGAAATTCCACCACGTGGTTTTTCTCCATCAAAGGGGATAGAACAGAGCTGCAATTTCTGTTTATTTTTTTGATTGCGTCAATTTTATAAAGAGTTTCATATCAGTAATTAATAAAGGGAGCTAATGATTTTTTTAAAATTTTTAATGTATATACTTAAGAAGCGTTTACAATATTTATATTATCATATATGTTTTATAAAATTATTATTTTTAACAGTTTTATCCAAACATTACAAACATTTAGTACTAATACATAACCGATGGATAGAAAGATAGAAAAAATAATTTGTGCGAATAATAAGATATATTATTCATATATTATCTTTAAGTATCTTATAGATTTTAAACAAGTAAAAAATTCATAACTCATTTCATAACTTTTCCTACAATAAATTAATATTATAAACTTTTTATAATATATTGGAATTTTTCGGAAATTTTCCACTTTATGCAAATAAATCCAGTAAATTAAACAGTATATTTGCATTGTTAGACGAATTGGTTACAAATACAAATTTGAATAAACATTCTATTTTTCAAAGAAAGATTTAATAAACATTTGCATATGGCAAAATATTTTACCGACTATCCTTAATTTATTTTTGCTGCTGTAGTTATCTAATCTAATTGAAGAGATTATGGTATGTTAAAAACATAATTTATATTTGGTATTATGTATAATTTGTTTCGTCTCGCATTATTTCATCAGTCAATTTTTTGCTTCTCTGCTTTTTTCTGTAAAAAGAAATCAAGTTGCAATAAAGCAGACATAAAATTAACCAGTTTCATTGAAATTTGAGTTGTGGTGTTAGCAAATAGTTTTCTAAAGTGTTTACGATAAATATTATAATAAATACCAATAGTATTGTTCTGACTTCTAAAAAGTAAAATAAAAAATATTACCTTCGGTACCAGTAAAAGGCTGCGCCTGCCTTAATAAGGATTACTATTAGATATAAAATGGCCTTTGCAAACATTCGGCTTTTTATCTCAGTGTTATATTTCGATGGTTGTAGTTGTGGAATCTCAATTTCCTGATGCGTAGCTTTTTCAATTGAAATAAGCTTTTCTTCGTAATCTTTCCATAGCGGTAGTTGTGGAAACTCAATTTTATAACGGACGGATTTTTCAAGCATGTTCAACTTATTATTAGTCTCAGCTATTTGCCAATCGCATGTACCGTTTGTCTTTTTGCAGCCATATGGATATGTATTACAAACTGAAAGTTTAAATATTATATGTTGAACTTTATATTTTGCATAAAATAGATATAGAATAAATAAATTAAAAATAAAATAAATATACAGATATATTGCTAACGGCAATATATTTCTATTTTTATTTTAGATATTATTTACATTTAAGGCAATTGTTTCCTGAAACACCCGTGCAACCATCTTCGTAACAAATTGTTTCTACACAGTTAGAGTTACTATTCAATTCAGATTCACAGGAAAATAAGCATTGCGGTCCAATTTTGGCTTGAGAACAGTTTGCGTCATCTGAGAAAATAATTACGTTTATTTTAAAATAATTAAATCTTCTTTAAAATAATTTCTCCAGCTTGCTATCCTAGAAATATTATCAGCAAAACTACAACGTTATTAACGTCAGTTACATAAAATAAATGACAATTACCCAAGTTTACATCTGGTTTCATGTTCAATAAATGATTCACGACGATATGTTCATCGTAAAATAATTTTTGACATGTCTCAATCGGCCAAAAGTAACCAATATGACTGTTCCAATCTTGATTAGAAATCATAATGCTCTTTCTCAAGGCTCCTGAAAGTAATAAAACAAGTTAAATACAAAAGAGATTAATTTATTAAAAGACTGTTACTTTTATAATTGTTTGATAAATGTACAAATTACGTAACTGATACCTAAGTAATATTAAAAAGATTCGGAATAAGAGAAATAAAAAATTACAAGAAACGTACCATTTTGGGGACATTGACGAACGTTCGCTATCGCCCACAACGGATTCGTGCTATTCTTATTCAGTTTAGGAATTAATTGGATTTTCATCTGACTATTATAATCAAACACTGAAAAGTTTCTCTTAATTTGAACAGATTGCCACATAGGTAAACCATGGGCC
>NW_012027736.1:0-454 GCF_000956235.1 Wasmannia auropunctata
GACACCAAAAAAATTCAAGAATTTTTTTTTTTACGCCAAAAAGGTGAAACGACAAAATTCTCCGTCAGACGAGAGACAATACATTGTAGATTATGACCGTATTTTTTTTTTGTCTGAGATTACACTGACGGGAGATTTCAAGTACATCGTAAAAAAAACGGTCTTGCGCTACATGGAGCCCTACAGTGGGAATTTTAATTTTTTTTTACCAAAAAATTTATTTAGACACTTGAATTTATAATAAAGATAATGGTTTAAACGGATTTCATGTATTATTCATATTTTGCCAGAAAAAAATTCTTAAAAATTAGCTTGTTTTTTATCTCGTCAGGGTATACTAACCCCTTAAGTAAATCTCGAGTTATAAAGCTTGAAAGTTACAGTATCATCGGCATTTGAAATATATGTATATATATTGTGACGTGACGTTTTTGACCGTCCGTCACAAGGGTCA
>NW_012027736.1:12839-13241 GCF_000956235.1 Wasmannia auropunctata
GTTATTTTTCAGGAGAGCTTTTCAAAGATTGGCAAAAATACCCACAAGTAGAAATGGCATTTTTGGCGAAAAATGGTATTTTTAAGATATGCCTCTATTGTTCCGGACTAGCGATATATTAAAGTGATATTAATAAAATTACAAATAATGTAAATATAATATTTATGGTTCAAATTAATCAGTTTGGTGAATCATGGTGTAAGCAATCTTTTTGCATACAACATTATTTTCATGATCATCATATTTGTGGTCAAATATTTTTCCTTTCATTGTTATCCCTTGTTAAATGCAAAAAATGCGAGCAGAATGTGCTATATGAAGAATTGCTGGGTGCGCACAGCGTAAGCGAGTACGGATATGGTGTGCGCATAGAGGCGTTTGTAATTATTTCACGAAAATGAA
>NW_012027737.1:0-641 GCF_000956235.1 Wasmannia auropunctata
CGCACGAAATTCTCAGGACCCTTTCTTCTAAACTAACGTAATTCGCGAAGATTTCACGCACACGAAATGTCACTCGCGGCTGAAAATAAGGAAAGTTAGCACACACAAATAGATCGAAAAGTACAAAAAGAAAAGAAAAGAAAAGCAAATCTCAATAGACAATACAATAGAGATATCTTATCCCCAACACGAAATTTCTTTATTCACCTCTTCGAATTTCTCTCAAAATCTCTAAATCTCTCAAAATCTCTCAAAATCTCTCAAAATTTTTCAAAATCCGGACGGCACAAGGGGGGTCTCAAACACTTAATCACACAAAAAACATGTAATGAGCAATTCCTTTTCGCTCTCCACGCCAAATTTTATCTCGCGATACTCGTAATGACTTTACTTTATTTCAACGTGGCCCCACGTTGGGCGCCAAATTTGCGATCGCACGCGTAGGTGCGAGGCAATCTTGTCGGGAGTTCGCACGTCCGGGTCGAGCAGAGTTTCGCGTCCCGATCGGAGATACAAATAATTCAGACGTTACCGTAACCGTCTCCGCGGATGTAAGCGGAATTTGGGCGCCAGGCCCGCGTGAGCGAACCAAATTTATATAATATACGAGTTATCTCCGATTCTCGACGCACAACTCTATA
>NW_012027737.1:8018-8620 GCF_000956235.1 Wasmannia auropunctata
AGTCACTAAAGGGACGTTCAAGATTTCCAGCCTGTACGCACATCACCATTGTCACGTGCTTCGTCCAGCGGAAGAGATAGCCAGCTCTCTGCTCGCTGCTGCCTGGCCTCGTACATCGTGTAACGTGGATACCTGCACACCGCGCTACATTTGGTAAGGAAATTCATTGCATCTTCCGTAAAACTAAATTATATTTGTGCCGGCATGCGTAATTGCATGCGGTTAATTGCCTAACTGCATGCGCAAGTTGTCGCGAGTTAACTTAACCCATTCCGTTGACCCGCGGAAAAGAGTTGCACGATTCAATCATCTCGAATGTCTCTCGTGCGTGCGTTTCTCTAGCGCGTACATACGACATTCGCAATATTGCAATGCCCAGCATTGATCGTATTGCGATTATCATGTACGCGCAAGAGTGACACGCACGAGAGAGATTCGAAATGATTGATTTATGTTTATCTGTCGTCACCCCTGGCGGAAAAAATTTTGATGAATAACTACAAAAAACTACAAAAATAGAAATTTTGTAGAAATTTGTATTATTTCGTAAAAATTTGTTTATTTTTGTAAAAATATTTATTTTAAGGTAGAAACATCTACGC
>NW_012027738.1:0-634 GCF_000956235.1 Wasmannia auropunctata
TGGAGCAGTACTAACTCAACATCAAACGGAAGGAGAAAGAGTCATCGCGTACGCCAGCCGCACCCTGAATAAAGCCGAGAGAAATTACAGCGCCACGGAATTAGAGTGTCTAGCAGTAGTCTGGGGAATAAAAAAGATGCGAGGGTATTTAGAAGGCTACACTTTCACCGTCGTAACCGACCATCAATCGCTCAAGTGGTTGCATAAATTAGAGGAACCCACGGGACGTTTAGGAAGGTGGCTCTTCGAGCTACAACAGTACGATTTTGACGTCCGGTATAGGAAGGGGAGCCTAAACATAGTGGCAGATGCACTCTCTCGCCAACCTGAAGTATGCGAAGCCGAAGCACTCCCGAAATGTGGCTGGTATCGACGCGTCCTTGCCGGAGTCCAGAATCAACCTGCTGACTTTCCGGATTTCCGTCTGCGGAATGGGAAACTGTATCGACACGTTCTACACGACTTAGATTTCCGAGAAGTCGACCCTGCGGAACAATGGAAACAATGTGTGCCAAAAGAAGAGCGAACTACTGTGCTACAACGTCACCATGATGATCCCACTGCTGGACACCTAGGAGTGGCAAAAACAATCGCTCGGATGGCCCGGTTATTCTACTGGCCCGGTATGTTTCAA
>NW_012027738.1:3104-3570 GCF_000956235.1 Wasmannia auropunctata
CATAAGTCCCCGGCCCGGAACGGTGAAGGCGGTTATAGGTCGACTTTCTGGATCCAAAGGCACCTGCCAGTATCCACTCTTGAGATCCAAGGTGGATAAGTATCGGGCTCCTCGCAGCTTGTCTAGAGTTGCCGAGACATGAGGGAGTGGGTAAGCGTCCCTTTCAGTGACTTCATTTACCTTCTTGAAGTCTATACATCTTCTTACATTTTAATAACTTTTTATAACCTAATAAATTTGATTTAAGTGTTATTTATTGTAAATCATTAATTAATCGATATTATCTTAAGCAAATATGAGTTTTTAAGCCAATAAAACTGAAATTTTTAGTTAAATAAAAATTCAAACATTTATAAAAATTACATAAATGAAGCAGCACAAATAATCGATTCTATTAAAATAAAAATATAAAAAATAATTGTGTTGAGAGAGAGAGAGAGAGAGGGAGAGAGAGAGAGAGAGAGAG
>NW_012027739.1:0-1060 GCF_000956235.1 Wasmannia auropunctata
AGATATGATAGTGAAAACCCTTTTCACGCACTGATTCGCTAGATTTGGAGCTCCTCGCTTGATGATATCTGATCAAGACTGTCAATTCAAGAACTGTTCGACGCACTAACCTAGTTAGTCGGTTCGAAATGTTGTACTACATATTATCTAAAAACAAACGAAATCGTTGAATGATGACATCACTTTATGAAGTCAATGATTAGGCTTATATTACGATAATAACGATGAGAAATAATACATTGTGTTGATGTGTCACGAAGCAGCATAATAAACTAAAACCAGCCGTTACAAAGAAAATCTAAGCGTTTCCATAGTGGAATAGTATATACCTGTACAATACCACACTTAAAATACCTGAGTTTTCTCTTTTGAAGAAATGTTAAATAATGATCCACAAGATTTTATCAAAACTTCCATGTATATTATAATTATGCAAAAATCACGTCCTAAGCCAACCACTCACCAATAGGCCGAAACTAAGGGCCTATTGCTCATATACCCAACGATAAATTGCGGTGAGGCGGTATTGAAGAAGCCAGACGTTCGGCGAGGAAAGCGTCAGAGTCCACCTCCGTGATCTATACCGGAGATAGACGGAGGTCTCCGACACAAAGACGGCACACAATCGGACAGAGAAAGAGTAAGCGAGAATAAGCGACTCATCAGAGACGAGGAAAAATAGGTTTAAGAATAGATGTAAGTCTTGTTACTAGATGTAAGCTCAATGCTAGTTAATTATGGTGATGGGTTTTGGTTTTCGGTTTTTATTGCAAAGACAGGGTTTTTTCAATAGTTTTATTTGGTACCGCGTAATAAGCATATAATTAGTTTAATTGCGTTCGCGCAAAGAAAATTAAGTTTAAGCGCGCGACGGTCAATCATTATCTGAACGGTAAAAAGAGACAAAGGTACTGACGGTAGTGACAACTCAAAGGCGGGTATAAAGCAAAGTTAACCGTGGTAAATGGAAATTTATCGTCGTTAACAATAACCAACTCGCAATGAGAGGCTGACCGTTACAGAAAAGGAATTAACCGTTGCGAGCGAAAAGGGGGATCGT
>NW_012027739.1:1080-2776 GCF_000956235.1 Wasmannia auropunctata
CCTGTAGCCCATCATTTTATTGTCAGAAACCATGTTACTGGACTACATTTTCTAGTAAACACAGAAACAGATAACTCAGTCCTGATGTGCGATCGTACACAACTAAGCGATCGCGTGTTCTATGCGGGACAATCATTCCTATCTATGAACGAAGATTGTAACTCGACTTGGGATTCCATTGCGTTTTTCGATGACGTTTTGTGATACATATTCTTTCATACTTGACTTAGATTTTTTGTCATTTAATCTTCTATCTGACTACGGCACAAGCAACTATTGATGGTATTATTCTTCTTAAATTTCTTCTTTCTGTTTAATTGATTAACGAAACCACTCCTCAAGAAATAGTTTTAACCGAGGACTCTACCTATAAGAAAATCCTGAAGGAATTTCCGGATTTTTAAGCAGAATAGCGATCACACGGAAGCAGAACACACTGTGGAATGCATCATCGAAACCATATATTGGTCCTACTGTCAGCAAAAGTGGACGGCTGTGCTTCGAGAAATTCAAAGCTTAAAGAAAATGTGAAGCTTATGATACAACAAGGATTACGCAGATCAACTAAAAATCCTTGGGTCTTCTTCACCTTAAACTAGGAAAAGACAGCAACGGCGCCCATGCAACGGTTATCGAAGACATGAGGTAACTTAGATCGCTACAATTACGTTTATACAAGATAACACTCAGTTTCTGCATGGAAAGATATATTGTTACAATAGATCTAGTGCGCGCATACCGTGAATCAGATATTCTAAAAACTTCATTACATCCTTTGATCTATTCAATTAAGTTTCCCTATATAACTTTTAAACTCCGTAACGTAGCACAAACTTTTCAAGAATTATTGATCGAGTGCCTGCAAAATTAAACTTTTATTTTGCATATATTGATCTCAGCAAACGCCATGTGTTATAGTCATATTATTGAGTGAAAAATTACAATTATAACAAGTATACGCACGCGGTTATTGATTCTGTCCCTCGGAAATTTTCACAAACTCTGAAGTGATCACTTTTCTACATTAATGCTTATAGTCCATGCACGAATTTGTTTTGTTAATTATGTATGAAGACTGTGAGCATTAATGTAGAAAAGTGATCACTTCAGAGTTTGTGAAAATTTTCGAGGGACAGAATTAATGATCGTGAGTGTACATATTACTTGGTACGTGTTTGCTGGGATGACATCTTAATTGTCTCTTAAGCACGGAACACGTAGAGAACGTTAAAAAATACTGACATTTAAAAAATATTTGATAGGTTCCAACATTACGGTACAGCAATCAACTCGAACAAGTGCACGTTTGGACAAAGCAACGTCAACTTTCTTAGGTGATCAGTATCGAGAGTATTAAGCATTTATCCAAAAAATTTCAAGCGCTCTGTCGTGGACTTTCAAGAGTCTACTACAGTCAAATCAGGGACTTCGACATTTTTTTGGTATGCTGAATTTTTATAATTATTTCCTAAAGAATATTTTTCCTAAGTAACAAGATGACGTCAAAGTATCAAATGACGTTTCAATGGTAATATAACATCTTATTGACGTTAGAAAGTAGAGACGTTATTAAAACATATCTTTTGACGTTATTATAAGAGGTCACCTTGCTACTTGGGAAGCTACGTACGTATAATGGATGCTAAGAATATTATAGCAAATGTATTATTTTTCATCGATCTATCGTAATCCTAAT
>NW_012027739.1:2796-3233 GCF_000956235.1 Wasmannia auropunctata
TTACATCAACATGTTTAAAATTGAAGGAGTTACCTTATCCAACGACAGCTATTACATATTGCGATACATTCGAAGAGGATATTAAACCGTACATTCCTGGATCTTTATGATTAAAGAAGTGGCCCTTGCCTGGTGTGTCAGCAAGCCAAAGTACATCGACACAATCATACTTCACCAACCAAAATATCAATGTCTCGGTTTCGACCATATTCATGTCAGCCTTCTTTTAAGTATACTGAAAATCGTCGACGTGCAGATTCACTTATTGGTTAAAATTATATCACTACAGGCCAACATGGAAGATATGATAGTGAAAACCCTTTTCACGCACTGATTCGCTAGATTTGGAGCTCCTCACTTGATGATATCTGATCAAGACTGTCAATTCAAGAACTGTTCGACGCACTAACCTAGTTAGTCGGTTCGAAATGTTGTAC
>NW_012027739.1:4819-6119 GCF_000956235.1 Wasmannia auropunctata
AAATTTTATCATTGAGACGAAAACAGCGTTGACTCGAAACGATAGAATGCGAGAAAATGAAAATCGGACGCGCGCGCGCGCGCGTGTGTGTGTGTGTGTATGTGTGTGTGTGTGTGTGTGGTGTAGCGTGGGCGCGCGCGCGCGCGCGCGCGGGAACGGAAGACGTAGTGAGAGACGCTGTATAACAACAAAGATAATTTATTTGAGTATCAGGAAAAACTGTAGGAATGTATCAAACAATTGAAATTGAAAAATGTCTACACGATACAAAGCGGATCTTGGTGCTTCTATATAATATTAGTGTAAATCTTACAATTTAAAGATAATTTAATAAACTGTTTTCGTTCTATAAACTAGGGCTGGTGATTTCCTTGGAAGGCTTCGATATTCGAACTTCGAACCTTTGAAGTTTCAAAGTTCGAATGTCGAAGCCTTCGAAGCTTCGAAGGTTTCAAAAGATCGTCATTGAAATCTTCAAAATTCGAAACTTCAAAATTCAAAATTATACAATTATTAATTTAATACAATAGTAATAGTAACGTGATAGGTACATACTTGTAAAAATATACGATTAAATCTAAAATAAAACGATTTAATGTTGTAATTACGTGGTTAAATTGAAAAATACGTAATTTTAATAGTTTTTATTGATTTTACGATTCTAAACTGTCTGTTCTTAAGATTGTTTTATGCTGAAGAAGATTTAATGAAAAACAATTATATTAAATTGATATATTATTGTTTATTTTATAATAAATTTATTTTTCTTAATTTTTTTATTAAGACTATTTAAGACTTATTAAGACTATTTAAGACCTAATAGCTCGCCCAGCAAGATTAGCTAAAAAATAGTAATTGGAAATAGAACATAAAATATAACGCAAGAAGTACATTATAAAATCTGTCTTGCAACAAATTGTCAGAAATAAATTATTTTGCAAAAAATGATTTAACGATTAGTTATATGCATTTTTTAAATAACTAGAAAACAACAGGCGCGCCCACCACACAGAATCACCCACAACCACTCATCTACCCACACCCACTCTCATCCATCCACATCCACTTACCCATCCATACCTACTCACGTATCCACACCTACTCACCCATTCACCCATCCACATTCATCAATTACCCATCCACACACGTCCACTCATGCACCCACACCCACACACACACACGCACACATCACCCATTCATCCACTCACACCCACTCATCCATCCACACTCAATCATTCATCTACACACGTCCACCCACCCACCCACCCATACACAAACACACACACACGCACACACACAC
>NW_012027740.1:0-423 GCF_000956235.1 Wasmannia auropunctata
AAAAAATTAAAAAATCACCTTACTCTACCCTCCAAAAATAGAAAAATTCAAGAGATAATTTCTTTTTTTGTTGAGCGTTGTACGATTTTTTTTCACCGAGTTATTTAACATTGATAACTGAAACGTTAATTACAATACATTAAGATATGAATGTCTATGCATTAAATATGTTCTACATCATGATATACATACTTCATGGAATATGTTACAAATTTAAATTGAACACATTCAAATCGATAAAGGGCTCCTGTACAATTGGATGCGGAAATGCTAATTATCGCACAGCAAAATGCGACGCGAAAACCTAATAAACTTACAGCTCTTAAAAAAAGATGATACGTCCATTGGCTATCACGTCGCATTTTACCGCGCGACATTTCCGCGTCCAGTATGCAGGAGTCCAAAGTAATTGATTCGCTTAGG
>NW_012027740.1:7859-8722 GCF_000956235.1 Wasmannia auropunctata
TTCGCGACGCGGCGTTCAAGGTCGCTGCTGGCGGTACCGCTGTTCGCGGCACCGCTGATGTTCGCGCAGCAAAACACTGGGGGATCCTAATGACAGATGAATAAAAAGAATAAAAAAGGATATCTCTAGACAAATAATCTCTCTCTAGATTAGTTATACTTACTCGTAAAATGCACCTCTGCAGGAGGTTGCACAGCGCGATCGTGTCTTCGTCATCGGACGGCACCAACGGGGATGGTGGTGGCGACGGCGACGGCGACGGCGACGGCGACGGCGACGGCGACGGCGACGGCGACGGCGACGACGACGACGACGACGACGACGACGACCACTTGCTTCGGTACATGTCGGTTTGCAGCTGAATGATGAACTGAGACTTGTCGCTCTAGCAAAATGACGAATCGAGACTTCGCACCATGTGCGCACATCGGCGTTCTTTTTGCTACGTGACACCGTGAGATAATAAAAATACTAATAATAATAATACTGCGGGGAAGAGGAGGTAGTTGAGAGAAGCGCCGATATCTGGCTGCTCTTTTGTCTCAACGAGATGCACCGACATTAGTTTAGACAAAGACGCGTGATTGGTATAAAAGGTCATCATAAGCGCGCGGTGTCACAAAAGGTGTCTCGGAAGTCTAGCGAATCGAGTGTGTGCGAAATGGCTCATCGTGCGAATAGAGTGCGCGAAGACGTGGAAGAAGTGGAAGTAGTGGAAGATAATGTGGATGATTCGGAAGGCACGTTGTCGTCCGATACGGGTGTCGTTAGTGATCTGAGTGAAAATCTAACGTTGCATAGGGAGAGATACGTGTCGCAGGCGGAACTCCGTGCGTTGACCCAGCGTACCAAGCATTGCATGA
>NW_012027741.1:0-2080 GCF_000956235.1 Wasmannia auropunctata
TCTGTTAATTTTTCCGCCGGCCCCTACAATAGTATGTAGTGACAATCTTTGGGTAGAGTCCTAGATTATCAGAAAAGCGTGACTGCAGGCTTATGGCAGTATAGGAAAAGTACTAGAAAATATTAAAAATGGCGTCGAATGGCCAATCATAAGATCGATTCATTCGGCATTTATAATACCAATAAATCAATCTTATATATGATTGGCCATTTGCGAGTCAATCAGGAACACCGGTCGCGCTTCCCTGATAATCTAGGACTCTACCTTTGGGAAAATATCCAAATTGCAGAAAACTAATTTTGCCACTCCTTTGCAAATTAAAAAAAATATGTATTTTCGAAAAAATGTTTTATACAAAAAGGTATAGGGTTTTTTTATTCTTCTTACTTTTTGTGTTGTTTTTTTTTAGAAAACCTAAATCTTTGTCATTATTATGTTAGATTTCAATATTTTCGTCATTTTCCATTTCAATGTCATATATGATGTTCCTTAAATTGATCTATGCTTTTGTATTCGTCTACCTGATCATCTGCAAACATATATCTACAAACATATACTTCATACTTAATTAGCTACTTATTTAAGTTAATTTTCAAGTCGTATACGTTCTTTGAATATATTAAGTTCTTTGGGCGATAGCTGATCTGCAGGTAAATAAGAAGCGGCTTCTATGAAGAAGGTCGAAAATGAACCGAATGGCAGAGGAATATATAGTCGAGATGACACGCATATATGTAAAATACCAAATAAGACTTAATGGAACAAGACGAATCTTATTGTATGCCTGCCTACCTTATATATATGTACAATAATACTCTTCGATGGCGTGCAGAATTTCTTCTTTGTTTATATTAAAAACAGTACATATGAACTGATATATGATACTTGATTATAGCTTATTAGTGTCGAGATCTGGGTTTGATTTTCTTGATTTATTGGCTTTAAACAGCTTTCAAGATTCGTGGATGGTGATGCTGGTTATAAGCTTTGCGTAGTCGATTTCCACAACTAAAAATATTATTAGTTCATATGTTAAATATAAACAATATCAAATATGACAAAAAGGAATCCACGCCAAATAAAGTCTAAAAGTATTATTACAACATGAAGTGGAAAATGACGACGACAATGAGATCGAAGATAATGATGATAAAGACTGAGATTTTGTGAAAAAATAACCAATAAATAACACAAAAAAATAAAAAAACCCTATAACTTTTGTGTGAAATATTTTTTTTTCAAAAATGTGTATTTTGCAAAGGAGTGGCAAAATTGATTTTCTCTTATTTTGAGTACTATCCCAAGAGTTCGTCAATAAAAATTTCTTTGCTATTATATTTCTATTCTAAGATATAAATCTTGAAAGTTTGGTTAAGACGATCCTGAACTGGAATCAAGTTCCAAAAATGTCGATGTTTTATCGATAATTTGTGAGTATGTATGCATGCGATATTGATGTAATAGTGGTTCATGTTGACTATCATATCGATATCGCGCGCACATTGTAACAAATTTTCAACCACATAAATCTTTTTTATTACGCATCCAAACCTAATTTTATGAATTTAACGTCGTTTACACATGTAATTCGTAGCTCAGACTGGTATTATTTTGTCTGCCAAATTTTTTTAGGAAGCAAATATTGATACAAGTTGAGCTCTACACAAACTTTTTTCGTTCTCACAAAGGATATGTCGATCACAATTGTCCGGCACCGATTTAATTCTCCTTAAAATATGTTTTTAAACACAAAAATCTAAGAGACACGTATTTTTTTATATGTGCGGAATCTCAGATTTAGGGAGTGAAACACCCTTTTGAAAAAAAATTGTTTTTTTCTTTCGTGGCGAATATCGTCGAAAATATAAAAGATAGAAAAAAATGTTTTAAACAAAAGTTGTACGGTTTAAAGAGTACTTTTAAGTTGTAAAGAAAAATAAATTTTTAATTTTTTATTTAATAAAATATCCTTATCACTCCAAGTTTCTTTTTAATTTAAAAATTTTTTTTCTCTACCAAATTAAAGGTTATTTTTTTCTGAATTCAACCGTATATGATGAAATTAAAAGATCGGAAGAGC
>NW_012027741.1:8547-9048 GCF_000956235.1 Wasmannia auropunctata
AAAAAATAAAAAATATTTTTTTATAAATGTTAACATACAATAACATGATAGATAGTCGAAATAACGACAGTAAAATACAAATAAGTACAACACAATGTAAAATACTGGATCAAGAGAAGCGATAGCGTTTCATACAAATGTATGCAAAAAAAATTAAACAAATTACTATTATACTAATCACAGACAAAACTGGATTTTTATTGCATTCAAACCGATTTAGTTTATATTCTCAAAATCGGTGAATTTCGAATTACACCGGATTACAATCAACTCAATTACTAAAAATTAGATGTTAAAGCAGATTGAAATTACATACGCGCTATCGCTAAATTTTGAACTAAAAATTTGAATTAAAAATTCAGATTAATGTTGTCTTTCCTAGCGGAATCGGATTTAGACGGATTACAATCGATTTTATTGAATCAGTGTTTTTGTAACTGAAACAAACTTAGATGTTAAAAAATATGTATACAGTTTAGGCGGATTATTTTGGATATTATA
>NW_012027741.1:9068-9636 GCF_000956235.1 Wasmannia auropunctata
CTTCCGATCTATGTACGCATGGGATAGCTTTGGATATAAACATAAAACATTAAAATTATTATTCTAAATATTTATTGGCAAAATTTTAAAATTTAATTTTAAAATTTAAATGAAAACAATCTTGTTAGTAAAAAAAAAATACGCTTTTATTTTAGCTAATAAAATTGTATTTCGCAACAAATATATTTATTTTTAAAAAGTAAAAAGTATTTTAACAGAAGTAGCTAAAAAAGTGACATAAGGAAAGAATGATCTTGCTGAAAAATTTAACAGTTTTGCTGGATATTCCTCAATATAATTAGCTAAACATTATTTGATTTTTTCAGCAAATATTTTTTTGCCGTAGCGCCTAAATTTTAACAACTAATAAATTTAGCTTTTGGCAGTAACAATATTAGTTGTCCTTATATTTTTAAAAAACACACATTATCTGCCA
Source organism: Wasmannia auropunctata (assembly GCF_000956235.1). NCBI lineage: Eukaryota > Metazoa > Arthropoda > Insecta > Hymenoptera > Formicidae > Wasmannia > Wasmannia auropunctata. The sequence continues at coordinate 9,505 of NW_012027741.1, forward strand.
CGGCTATATTTTAGCTGCGTTGGCCAATCCTTTCTCTGCGTGTGACGCACACACACAACACCAGGCTATAATCAAACGTCCGCACTCTTCAACTACTGCGGCTAAAATTATGCCACTCAACATGGCTGTTCG
>NW_012027742.1:0-927 GCF_000956235.1 Wasmannia auropunctata
TCACCCGACGTAATCTCGCCGTTGAACACGGTGTTTACCTTCACGCTACCGTGTCTCTCTATGGCGTCTCGCACTCGCTCGAGCACTGTATCGCCCGCGTCCTCCAAAAATCGCTGCGGCTCGATGTAATCCGTGTTAATTACCGCACCGGTCAGAACGCGATTGTGGAACGCGGTATCGATCTCTCGCCACACGAGTCCCGCACTGTGTCCGGCGCCCACGTGCACGAATCGTCTCTCCACTCGCACCCTTTCACCAGCGAGTCGCGCGATCCTCGCCACCGCGGACTGTCTACTTCCGGCGGCGAGCCGAGGACGCTTGGCGCGACAGAGTTCTTCGAGCTGCTGGATGCACTCGTCGCATCGTCGCAACCACGCGAAACACTCTGCCAGAGTGGTGATCTGGCGGAGTGGTGATCTTTCTATAGAACGTCGGATGTGCGCGAGTGGTACGAGAAGCATGTCGTCGACTCTGCTCCAGCAGTTCGTTTTCCACTCGCTTGAGTTCCATGATTTTGTCTATATCACGTCGTACTCTTCCACGAAACACTTGCACGTGTTTTCGCGACACTGTCGACACGTTTGGTCCATATTTAGAACGCGGTAGTTCTCTAACTCCTCGCCTTCCTGATACATGCACTCTTTTCGAAGAACGGTGCACACGTTGCAAAAAGTATCGTCCAGCTCACTTCATCAAATTCACGCTCCCACTGCAGCCTGTGCTCGTTGATCTGCCGTTTTACAGCGGCGGGGTACTTCCACTCGCCGTAGATGTATGGGTCTATCACCAGCAACTCGACGTACCTCTCGCTACCCACGGAAATCGTAATGCACAGATTATGGTTATACTTGAGCTTCTCGACGATTCGCTTCGCCCAGTAGTACCTGTTCTCCACACGACTGAATCTATGTACAGATCGTTCCGGAT
>NW_012027742.1:3298-3872 GCF_000956235.1 Wasmannia auropunctata
CGACGGTAGAACGCGGTGTCTTTCGAGGCGATCCATTCATCCACCCATTTTTGGACTTCGTTGTAACTGGAGAAGTGTGTGTCCGTAAGTGCGTGTTGCATCGATCGGAAGAGATGGTAATCCGACGGTGCCAAGTCTGGAGAGTACGCTGGGTGCGGCAGAACTTCCCATTCAAGCTCTCGAAGTGCCTGCTTCACGCTTTTTGCGACATGTGGTCGAGCGTTATTATGCAACAAAATGACTTTGCATCGATTGTTGACTACGGATGGTCTTTTTTGCATCAATACGTCACTCAATCGGTATAATTGCTGTTGGTAGCGATCAGCTGTAACGGTTTCATTTGGCCCCAAGAGTTCGTAATACAGCACACCTTTCTGATCCCACCAAACGCACAGCAAGGTCTTGTGCCCGTGAATATTCTTCTTCAGCGTTGAAGCGGATGGTTGGCCGGGGTCCACCCATGATTTTTTCCGCTTGGGATTATCAAAATAAATCCATTTTTCGTCGCCAGTCACGATGCGCCACAAAAAACTCTTTTTTCTTTGCCTGGCAAGCAAAGAAGTCGCAATAGTCA
>NW_012027743.1:0-599 GCF_000956235.1 Wasmannia auropunctata
GAAAAGTTGACAAGTAGAACAGTGACGCACCGTGCGCAATTTAGTAATCATTTGTCGGCAAGAATAGCAATGTTCGAATCCTTCAGATTCTAAATAACCGAATCGTAAGTAATGGCGATTTACTAATTCAAATGTCTCTTCTACTTGATCCTGTATTGAAACACAACCCGTACAGAAAAGTTCGCCAGTGCCGGATTTATATCGATAGAAAAGAGCTTTACAACATGTTGCAGTGCGGAGCCAAAGGTCAAGGGGCATCGGCGGGGGTCGTTGAACAGAGTCGTTTTCTGGAGGCTCAACAGGAGGAGGAACGCTGTGGGGGTCCATGCTGGAGAGAGAGGTAAGAGGTTCGATTATTTACTTTAAGGAACATGCTAGTGGTCGAAGAAAAGATGATAACAGAAGTAGTTCAAGGCAATATGCTGATTTATTCGTCTATGGTTGTGCAGCTGATTATGTCTCCATTCTCTGCTCGTTCAAAGTGTATTTCTTTGATTTGATGATATAGGATGTCGCGGCTTGAATAGGGCTTCGTTCCGATCCCGTATTGGCAATTGGAGACGTTGTCATGGAAGACCTGCGGACAGTCGTGGCATTTG
>NW_012027743.1:2834-3455 GCF_000956235.1 Wasmannia auropunctata
TTGTAACATAAACTTTTCGGCACACGGTCCGCACGAAATTCTTGCCGTGTGATAAGTAAAGCTTCTAGAAGGTTCTAGAAGGTACGGCATAAAATAAATTTCTGTCTCCTAGCTGTCGATTGTTAAAAGAAGATCGCTCGCAACTAAAACTATGTCGCGCAAATATATTTACTAAGTACTTATATTATGGGGATGAATTTAAGCATATGAAAGCTGATTATATATATATATATATTGAAATCGTAGCGCTATATGGGTGAATGCAAAGAAATGCTTAAGCATGAGTGATTAAATGTGATTATATGATAGATCACTATATTATTATTATATTAAAAGAGGGGTTTATTCACCCTGAACAAGAGAGTAAAATATTAGAATTGTTTTACGATCGCGTATATAATGATCGTGAAAATTAAGATATTTTCTTATTATAAAGTTGGATATTGATATGGATAAGGGTTTCTTTGCTTTTCCCCTTAAATAAAAATTGTTTTAAAGCATAAAACCAAAGTATTAAAGTAAATCATATTATACGACAGTAAAGGCACGAAATAGGGTGGGTGGCGCCATCTAGCGTGTTTGGAAAAAAACGTTCGGCGACGTAGTACTGGCGGCGGACGT
>NW_012027744.1:0-427 GCF_000956235.1 Wasmannia auropunctata
GAGAAGAGGGGGGAAGGAGAAGCAAGGATAAAACAATTAATAACGATGGTAGGAAATTCGTAGACTGGGTGCAAGAAAGTGGTTGGTATATTTTGAATGGAGCATGTGAGGGCGACTGGGAAGGGGAGTATACTTATGTAGGGGCGAGAGGTAGTTCGGTGATAGATTATATTATTGTCAACGATACTGCGTTAGAAAAAATTAGAGATTTTAGGATAGGGGACAGGGTGGACTCGGACCACATGCCTTTAATTTTGGAAATGGAGGAAGAAGAAAGAAGAGGACTAGAGCAGGAAGAGGAAAGGGAAACGGAGGAGGAAGAAGAAAAGGAAGTGATCTTATGGGATAAAGTATCAATTGAGGTCTACAAAGAAGAGGCGGAAAGGTTATGTTTGAGGGAACCAGAAAAAGAATCGATTGAAGACAA
>NW_012027744.1:11221-13743 GCF_000956235.1 Wasmannia auropunctata
TTAAAGCTTAAAAGTCTCTACTTTCGACATCCATAATTCATTAAATTACTTACTGATTCTTTACAAAGCTGCACGGATGCAAATGAAGATGCATCAAATCTAAAAATTTTTTACCAAGTATGCAAAGTTGCAAAAAGTAAATAAAAATCGCACGCAAATGAGGTTTACATCGTTCGAAAGCTTGAATCTTTAGCTTTAATTTGAGCACCCGACCAGCATTGTGCGATTTTTTTCACCGAGTTATTCAACATTGAAGCAAAAATGGTCAGACGAAGTTACACTCCCTTGAAATTTACCTATTTTTAATGATCAGAATGGGTGATGCTTTAATTTTGCTGTCGAGTGTATTTTCAGTGATAATTCTCTTAAAATTACAATAAAGTTCCTTTGGTTTATTAAGTATTATTTTATACTATTTATTTTATACTATTTTTATACTATTATTATTTTGTACTATTTTGTTTTTTTGTTTAGAAAAATAAATAATTGAAGAAAAATAAAAAAATAAAGATATTACGAGCAAATTACGTCAAGTTATTTATATATCCACAAGAATGCACACATTTTAGGAATTCATGTATTATATATTTCAACAATGACACGGTAATTAAAAATCATTTTCGATCGCTTTCTTCCATTGCCACGGCAAGGCTCCATGACCTTGAAAATATGTTGAATACGCTTCTCTGATTGAAATTGAGTTGTTATTATATCGACCTCGATAAATTGGCATTGTATTAACTCCGCTACAATTTTCAAACGCATCTAATTCTGAACTAATTCGAACATATGATTTTTTCCCCGTCAATTTCTCTTCATTTTTAATAATGAAGTTGTGTAATACTAATGTTGCTTGCACAAATTTTCATACATTCATGACATTTGCTATAATTGGCTTTCGATATATCCTCCATCGTGAGACAAGAATTCCAAAAGCGCTCTCCACAACGCGCTTTGCTCGGCTGAGCCTATAATTGAAGACTTTTTTTCCAACATCTAGTTTTCGCACTTCTTGGATATGGCCTCATTATGTACGTCGAAAGTTGAAAGGCTTTATCAGCTACTAAAACATAAGGCAATGCTGGTCCACCAATTTCGATTTGCTTTAGCTTCGGTAGTTTAAATAAGTTAGCTTCGAAACGTTTGCCCATTTCGCTATTGTAAAACACTCCTCCGTCACTGTGCCTGCCTTCGGCTCCAATGTCGACTATTGTGAAACAATACGCATCGCTTATTCCAAGAAAATGGATACTGTGAAAGCCTTTGTAATTATAATACGTCGAGTCACTGTTTGGCGGAGCCTAAAGGGACAAATGTTCCCTTTTCATTATTTATTTTATATTAAGTGTACATGACGAATTTTTGATTTTTAGCAAAATATTTTTAACTTTTTAATTAATACATTTTAGATTAAATTTATAGTTTTAATGTTATACATTAAATAAGTATGTCAAGAGACAACCCGTTTTGAACATTACTTGTATCATAACATGTTTTCCGTCGATAGCTCCTATGCAATTCGGAAAGTCCCATAATCGCTCAAATTCATCGGCTATGGATTCCCAACTGTCTTCACTGTCTGTAAGAAAAACTTTATCTTTTAGACAATTCCAAATTGCCTCACAGGTTTCTGATACAATTTTTGAGACAGTATTGTGTCCAATTCTGAAGGCATACGACAGCGATTTCATGCTATCTCCAGATGATAAAAATCGCAGTGTTATGTGTAATCGAGTTTCAGGTGAAATAGGATCGCGAACTACATGTTTTTTAGCAATGATAGGCCCGACTAATTTTAATAACTCCTCAAATAATTGGTGGTAATCTAAAATTAATATATTTGTCTACATCTTCAGCCTGCATTTTCTTTGCAAGATTTGCACTTGCTCCTTGTAATAATCTATTTTCTGGAGTAAATATAGGTCGCACCCAAAATCTTCGTTGTCTTTTATTTTCTTTTTTTTTAGCAATTGTATACAGAATATATAATTTTGCTATCTTCCGACGTAGCCCCTGCTGATCAAATGCTTTCTGATTTAATTTTTTCAATAAATTGCAAATAACAATAAACAATTATTCAAATACATTTTGCTGCAATTAATGACAGATAATCAACCGTGTTATTATCTGTTATTGTATGTTTTATGTATGTGTGATTCCGATCCGCAGAAGTTTGTTTCCTAGGTCCCATTGAGCGGAATTTACCAGTGCGCAATTAGCGTTGACCAATCGCAAAAGCCTTCTCATAGATCACTTTCATTAGATCTATTGTAATAACGTTTGTCATTGGCTCGCGTGGATTACGCATTAACAAATTCCGCTCAATGGGACCTACGAAACATATTTTTGCGGAGCGGAATATACAGAATGTCGATATTGGGAGGAATCCGCAGTTCCGTATTTCCGCAGTTTCGCATCCCATGTGACTTCACCCTCCCAGACAGCACATGGATATCCTATGGACATCCATAAGATGTCCTTGAAGGACATTGAGGATATCCATAGATCGGAAGAGCACACGT
>NW_012027745.1:0-520 GCF_000956235.1 Wasmannia auropunctata
AAAGTGCAGTTATGTAAATATTATATAAATTAAAAATTGTATAATATAAAATTGTATATCGGGCTGCCCAGATTGACAGTAGGGTCTTCAGAAAAAGTGTGAAAAGCGCTCAGAAAGAACACAATTTTATGAATTCTTTACAATCTGCCAATGTGATCACAAAAAGTTGTTTAAAAGTATTCTTTTCTTTATGTATTATAACTACATACGTATAAATGTGTAAAAAATCTAATTTTTGTTCCAAAGATTTCAATCAAGAAAATTAACTTAAAAAAAATTAACGTTTAACAAATGTAACTTGAAAAAAGAATTGTAAATTTTGTTTAACATCTTAAAATATTTTTAAATTTCAATATTTGTTTAAATATTTGTAAATTTGTTTCAATATATTTAAGCAAATAATTTTGTATTTAAAAAGTATATTTATTACATACAATTTTAATTGTATTAACGTTATGTATTTATAACAAAAATTAACAATATCATTTAACGCTTCAGATATCGGATTCCTCGCGACAAA
>NW_012027745.1:2393-4091 GCF_000956235.1 Wasmannia auropunctata
CAACAAATAACAATAAATAATTTTAATAAACAATAAATAACAATAAACAATAATAAATTACATTGGAATAATAATATCGTAATAAACAATGATAGGAGCGCAAAATATACAACCAAAACACATGCGAGGCGGTGTGCGGTTTGACACCCAATCATTTCAGAACACTTCTTCAGCATATAAGTGAGAGCTTTCAATCCACAAGCAAGGACACAATGTAACACAGTAAATCATTTGATCCTTGTTTAAAATTGACAAACAAGGATATAATATATAATCCACTGGGTTGCAGTAGCTAATAAGGGCGGGTTCTAATCCATGGGGCTATGAGGGGGGGTGAGGGGCAGGGGGGTCCGCGGGGAGGGGGAAACCGCTCAGAACGTTCACGGTCTGATGCGGAGTCCGCGGGGAGGGGGAAGCCGCGGAAAGCCGCTCGCTCAGCTGGCCTAACCGCGAAGTCGTGGGTGCGGGATGCGCGGGGAAGAGGTAACCGCGTCGTAGGTGCGGGGTCCGCGGGGGCGGGGAAACCGCGTCGTCGGTGCGGGATGCGCGGGGCGGGGAACCGCGTTGTGGGTGCGGGATGCGCGGGGACGGGGGAACCGCGTTGTGGGTCCGGGATGCGCGGGGAGAGGGATACCGCGTTGTGGGTCCGCGGGGAAGAGGGATACCGCGTTGAGGATGCGGGTATCGCGGGGAAAGGGAAACCGCGCTCGCGCTCGCCGCGTTCGCCGCCGCGTTCGCCGCCGCCGCCGCCGCCGCTGCCGCCGTTGCGCTCGAGCCTCACCGTCCCAATCCACCGTCCCACCCCCGCGCTTATCGCTCCCGTTGCGCACGTACGCGATAGAGAAAGAAGAGGAGGAAAATTTAAAAAATATTATAATTAAAATATGAAAAAGTTTTTATTTAAATGTTAGAAAAATATGTATATATGTATAATAAATTTGGCGCAAATCCGCCTATCTGTCGCCATCTGCAACAGACAAAAAGGAAAGCAATTTATAAAAAGTGTAAAAAGAAGAAAGAAGGGCAGCTATGTAAAAAATACTTATCCTAGTTGTAAAAGGCGACCATCCTCGTATCCGTGGCTACGTCCACAATTACGCGCAGAGAAGCATCCTCGCGCGGGCTCGCCGGTGTTTGCGGGCTCCTTACGCCGCTGCCCCCCGGCATCTCGCGAGGGCTCTCCCGCGGGCCCTCCACCTGTGGGCTTCCGGCCACCTCGCGCGTCCTCGCCTCCTCACGCTGCGGGCCCTCCTCCTCCCTCGGAGGCGTCCTAGCCCTTGCGAGGGCCCGCAGGAAATCCTCCTCATACTCGGAGACGGCCAGTCGCCTCCCCACACGCACCCAATATCGGCGCGAACAAACATCGCAGGTACTAGGTGCGAAGGAGTGACCACAATTAATACACAGGCACTCCATGCTCATTGTCAACAATACTGTAGCTCGACTAATTGGTGCAACAGTTCAATGGCGACTAACTCAAAGGCTCCACGAGAACCCGCGAGTAAAAATGCAAGCCATAGAAATAATTATCTCTCCTACCTGATAATGCCGTGAGGATGATATTGATACATTATATCACACACACGCTCCTCCGAAATGATAGTGGCTATAAAGAATATAAATGAAATTGAAACAGTCTTAAATACACAACGCTTTTACGGAACCGCCAATCGATCCGATACAGCTGATCTATCGATA
>NW_012027746.1:0-563 GCF_000956235.1 Wasmannia auropunctata
TAATGCCATTGACCGTGACCAACGCCGTGAGCAAGCCAGTCAAGAAAAATGCACTACAAACCGTTCAGCAAATCACGAAACAGCACACACACGAAACAAAAACAAATGCGAAAAGCTACGCTGACAAAAAGACAGTTAAAATCCGCACGTTCAAAATAGGCGACCTCGTACTGATACATGACGAGACGTTAAGACATGGACGTACTAAAAAATTAAAACCACCCGGGGTGGGCCCGTATCGCGTCATAAAGAAAATCTCCGATGTATACTATAATATACGAGTAAAGCGCAAACTAACCGTGGTGCACGTGAACAGATTAAAATTATTCAGAGAAACTTAATTAAAACAAAAAATATTGTAACGCTCAACGTGTAAATTGCGCCAACTAGATCTAAGGGATAGGAACAAATAGGTCACGCATTTAAATTAACACTATGTATCGTAAAAATCTATATAATGTCAAAAAATATCTATGTACACAATAATGAAAGGCATAAAAAATAATAATAATAAAAATATATAAAGGCCCGTGATTGTATGGCATTCTCCGAGCGATCTGTAA
>NW_012027746.1:13055-13519 GCF_000956235.1 Wasmannia auropunctata
TATCGCACGTAATCGTTAAATGTTATCGATTTTTGCTACGACATTACTCTTGACTACCTTTACCTTTTTTGTATCTTTTTTTACCATCAACACGCAAGGCATACATCTTTGCTCTAAGCCCGACGAATTCGGTCATGATTGCGCCATTGTTTTCATCTTTCATCAGGCCTGGAACCTTTTTATTAGCGAGCGGAATACCGTACACATTATCAGCCGCGTAATCGCTAGTATCAAATTTCCTAATGTCACGCTTCATGATTTCATAAACATCGTCGCATTCAATGTGGTAAATAAGACTATCAGTATCGGTGTACATTACTTTACACTTTTCTTGAAAAGAAGGTAGCATGTAGTCGTGGTGAAATTCATACAAACAAGTCTTGGATATGTCGAGAATACACATACCCACGTAGATTGGTTTGTTAAACTTGACCTCGAGTTTGCACATTTCTACCGCGACCAGA
>NW_012027747.1:0-569 GCF_000956235.1 Wasmannia auropunctata
GGATTTACACGAGTGGTACGATTCACGCGTTGTTGAGCCTACCTTAGCATCGCTGGAAGAATTCCAGGAACGTGACAGTGGATGGAAGTTGTTGCGCATACTTAATTTATCTGTTAATATAAACAAGCACAATCCATTGCACGCGGGATGCCACATCGAGTTGCCAAGAGAAATTGAGTTGAAGAGAGCTGTTGTAAACGTGCGATCCAAGGACAATGCATGTTTCGCGTGGGCTGTGGTGGCCGCTCTACATCCTGCTAAAAGTAATATGAATCGGGAATCCTCCTATCCGCATTATAAGGAGGTATTAAATCTCAAAGATATTGAGTTTCCAATGACGTTGAGTCAAATTAAAAAGTTTGAAAATCTCAACGCCATTTCGATCAATGTCTATACCATCGAGACGAAGGACAATCAACATACGATCCTTCCAATACGGCTGACGAATAAAAAAATGGACAAACATATTAATTTACTATACGTGGAAGAAAACAGCAACGATGGACATTTCATATGGATCAAGAATCTGTCTCGTCTTGTCCGCTCACAATTGACTAAAAATAAGAATA
>NW_012027747.1:12803-13384 GCF_000956235.1 Wasmannia auropunctata
TTTTTTTAATTGAGAGCAAGATAAATCATATTCAGTATTTTTAAAAAATATCGCTTATTTGTTACAACATTAACATAACTCAAAAATTATCATTTTTTTAATTGCTTGTAGAAAGAGAACGGAAATATAAAGGAAAAAAAGAAACATACTTCCAAAGAACATAGTTTTATTTCTCTAGAATCAGTTATTACAAAATTATATTTCAAAATTAATACTACAAAATTTCAATATCTTGAACAGTTTTAGGCTTGTAATTACGTGCTTTTTTGTCCTGTAATATATACTCTGTCTGTATATGTATATTACAAAATCTAAATATGTCTTATCCCTAATTACATATATAATTGTGAAAATTGTATTGATCATTGATAACAAAATAATGATATCCATAAATATTTTTTACAGAATAAGCTCAAAGTAAAAGTAAAATGATAAATCTGCTTATTTTCTGTGTAATTTAGAAAAAAACTGAGTTTAATTTTTACAGTGACTAATCGTAAATAAATAATTGTTATCAATAAATGGCGCCAAGTAATGATTCCATAAAAATTACGTACACAAAAAAATATTAATACGGAGAA
>NW_012027748.1:0-447 GCF_000956235.1 Wasmannia auropunctata
TGCGAGGATCCGAACCAGCAGTGAAGAGAGAACCACCACTAAAAAGATTTCCAAGATTAATACCAAGCGAATTAATTAAAGTAGAGATTTTGTTTAAGAAAGAAATAATGGGATTAAGCAGAGAATTAACTAAGCCATTATTGAAGATGTTAACGCAGTTATGCAGAAGCTGAATTAGGGCCTCCAGAATGTTCCCATTTCCCGACGGGGGTAGGGGTTGTGAACGTGACTGACCTGAAGCCGGGGACTCCCTGAAGAGTATCCCATTTTGAGACGTCATGGAAGGCCTACCGTTAGGCTCAATGAGATGTCCAAAATGATTTCCGCCTGTTGAACCTAAGCAAGGAGGAGGGGGGTCACCCCTTCCATTTCCAGTAGCCGAACCCCCGTTGAAATTTACGGCGCCTTGACGTGGAGAGCTAACACGCCGCACTCCAGAGGAAACCT
>NW_012027748.1:2357-3708 GCF_000956235.1 Wasmannia auropunctata
AAAGGCGAAGGCGGTTGATCCATCACATGATCCACCATAAGTGCCGACGAGTCGGTTATTGCATCATTCAAAAGAACTGAGTTAACTGCAGCGTTAAGCTCAGAATCGTATGCTTCAATATTTGCTAATGGATCTTTCCCGTAGTTATGCATGACACTCAATTCGGATGGATTATTAGGAAGGGGACGGCTAAGGGGCGAGCGGTCACAGCCATAAACATCCGCGGACCCGGGCGCGCCACCCCCCGCCCCGCACGGGGGTTGGGCCCCTTTCATGGATATTTGTGCGAAGATTTCCCCGATGAACGATTGTATTGACAAACTAAATAACTGAGGGCAGGATCCCTCAGTGAATAAATGCGATAAGAACGCTTAATCGCAGTAAAAACTCTCGAAATCACGGATCAGCAGAGCGCGCGCGTCCACCTCGGCTCGCAGCTCGACCGACACACTACTTAGTACGCGTATCAAGTGCTCGGTGTAAACTAGGTTAGTGCCCATAAAGTAAAAGAGGAAGAGACTCAACTCCACTAGTTCACTAAGGGTGCTTTCCAACAAGAAGAGCCTGGTGTTACACAGTGTGACACAGAGAGACACTGTAAAATACAGTAATTGGAACACTAAAGTTACTAAACACGGCCACTAGAGAGCGTAAAAGACTGACTAAAGAAGGAAGAAGACGAGCGAGAAGCAAAACAACGAGTGCAGATTTATTATTTCGTAACAATCGTAACGAACAGATGTGTTATTTTTAACTATGGAAATTTTATGTATGGATTATATCGATACGTTGATATATTAAAGCGTAGTAAAATGAAAATATTGTAAAAACAAGAAAAAATATCATAGTGAAAAGAAATCAGGAATTAAATATTTTTACAGATGATTAAAGGAGAAATACTGTTTAACTTGTTTAAAACATCAAATAAAAGTGACAGCAGTTCATCGGATGATAGCTCGGAAGAATCAAATATCAGTACGGAACATAGTACCTCAATTTCCTCTTCTAGTAGTGATGACGATTTGTTATATTTTCCTTTGATGGAATATTTAACAAGCGGAAATAGAAGACATCGGATTAATAATTATCTTGAAATTATTAATTTGTGGACCGAACGAGAATTTAAAGAGCATTTACGATTATCAAGACGTACAGTATTACATTTAATTGGTAAGAAATATACATATAATAAAAGAAAAAATTATTCAATGGCTTGAGTTTGACTTTAATATAGTGAATATTTGTATCAGTATTAATTAAATAACAATAATACTAATAAATAGCAATTAATAATATATTTCAGATGAATTTGAACAGTCCGAATATATTCCAAAACACACATTTGGAATAA
>NW_012027749.1:0-404 GCF_000956235.1 Wasmannia auropunctata
GTAAGCGCTGGGGTCTCGTGGGCCGGTTGCACGGAGCTTCTCCAGGAGCGTTCTCGGGCACTCGATTTTCACCCGCGCACAAAGTATAAGTTCTTTTTCTGCCCGTTTAAAATGACAGCGTGACAAACTGAATTGACTGCCGAACTTTGAGTGACTCTCGTCGCCCGGAGAATCCATATATATATACCTGGGATCCTGGTCAGCCTCCTTTGATTTTCGGGAGCCGCCGGATCCGGAAAAGGGGTTATCGGAGTGACCCCTCTTTGATCCGCAGCCGCCGATTTTTGCGCGGCGTTGGCGACCGATAGATAAGATCTTCGCCTAATTTGGCGTGTGCCAAATTAATTACTGAATCTTATCTTTTGGGACCGGAAGGGTCTCCTTCCCAAAACTTGCACGCGAAA
>NW_012027749.1:2887-3387 GCF_000956235.1 Wasmannia auropunctata
TCATTAGGCTCGGGACAGAAAGAGCACGCACCACTCGGTATCTTGTCGATTCTGTTCAGGTAAGCATTAAAGCATCCATGGCCAGTCAAGATCTGGGACATACGGTAGGTGATGTGCCCATGTTGTCGCCTGTACCATTCGGGCAGTACGGGAACTAAGGCCCTCCTGATCTCGACTGCCGTTGTTCCCAGCTCACCAATCTCCTCGGTCCATTTCTCAAGAGCGGAACTAAGCGCTCTCTCTCGTATGCGTTCTTGCATCTGATTGGTGACGCGAATTCCCTCTGCCTGTATCGCGCGCGTATCGGTGAATACGCATCTATGTTTTTCCGCCTGCTGTTCCACAGGAATGATTCTAGCTAGGAGGAATGCGGCCGGATACGACACAGTCCTATACGCCGCCACAATTCTAAGGGCAATCTTGCGTTGCACCGCACGGATCTTTTGAGCCACCCCTCGGTCCACACTCAAGGTTGGCGCCCATACCGGGGCCCCATAAAA
>NW_012027750.1:0-690 GCF_000956235.1 Wasmannia auropunctata
AAGAAAAATTATATATATATGATTTAATATGATGTAACTATCAAAGAAAACTATTTTTCATCTGTTACTTTTTTATTTTATAGAAGCGTTTAAGACAGCATTTCCTCGAATCACAGAAAGAATTTTGAATATTTAGTAATGGAATGGTTTCGATTTGCCAATGTTCGCATACAAAGAAAACGTAATTAAAAACAAATAATCCAGCATATAATGTAAGTATAAATATGTATAACTTGAGTATTTGTCTTAATAATTTCATTGTTAATTGTTACGTTCTTCTCTTGGGGAAATTATGAAAATTATTTTTATTATACTATTAAAATCAAAAAATTTGAGTATTGTTATTTTAATTTTTTTAGTCATTGATAATAAAGTGAATAAAAGTATGACTGAAATCGATCCTATGTTATATTACTTATGCCTACGTATGTACGTACCTATGGCTACAAAATGTGGACGCTTTTTATTTTAAACTGTTCTTTCTTATACATATAAATATAATATACTTTTTTTATGTACTAAATATTACTATAACTTATATGTATAAACATTAATTTTTATCTCATAGACATAATTTTTTTAAGATTATTTTTAGTTTTACTATAGTTTTTATCTATAGTTATTCATATCTTTAAATTTAAAATGTTTACATGTGATATTAAAATACTTGTATCAACTTAACAAATTAAT
>NW_012027750.1:710-1220 GCF_000956235.1 Wasmannia auropunctata
GACAATTACACTTAAAGATAGTTACGATACAATAAAATTATATTGTAATAAAAACACCAAAAAACGGCTTGAAAATGCCTAATTTTCGTTAACAATATCTCGGTCGCTATTCGACAAAAATACTTTAATCACCGCTCATTTTCTTCGTTAGAATGTCTACTTTCTTTTATTATACCACTAAAAAATCGCTTTAATGCATAGAAAAAAAGTTATACGCAAAAATGTAAAAAATTTTTTTCCGAAAATTTTGCGATTTTTCCCTTCCGTTTTCACCTCATATCTAACCTCTATAATTCAAAAAAAAATTTTTTTTGCTCCTATCCTATGGAAAATTTAATTTCCAACAAAAAAGTGTTCTTGCACTTTTCTTGTATCTTGCGTCGTTTTCGAGATAATTACAAAATAATGAAAAATGACACTTTTTGGTTATATTTGCAAAACGCACCACTTTATTTAGTAGCACTCCGCGGTTTTACCTTACTTTTATGCCAAATGACCGTATAAAACAAT
>NW_012027750.1:8182-13044 GCF_000956235.1 Wasmannia auropunctata
AAGTTATAGTTACAGTTACTTTTTTTTCAATAACTGTAACTTAACTTTGTTACTTTCTTTACATGTGTAACTGTAACTTAACTTAGTTAGATTTTTAAATAATTAGTAACTAATTTAATAGTTACTGTTTTTTACAGTTACTTTATATATATCAAATCGTCACTTTTATATATGGATCAAAATTATGCAAAACTTTCGTTCAATCACCTAATCATAATGTTGATTGTAAATATGCAAAATATTTAAATGTTCGTATTTAAATTCAAACGCGCATTACTTTTCTTTTTTAAATAAAATTATATAATATGTAAATGTAAATCTTTTTTTTATAATGCTAATGTTGCTTTATTAAAAGTAACTGAAAAATAACAATGCGTTATTTTTTAAGTAACTGTAACTGTAACATGTTACTTTTCAGAGTCAGTAACTTGTAATGGTAACTAGTTACTTTTTGAGAGACAAAAACTATAACTGTAACATAGTTATTTTTACAAAGTAACTTTCCCAACCTTGTATATATATATATATATATATATATATATATATACAGTGGCGTGCAAAAGTTTCCGGCCAGTGACATTTTTTGTTTTTATTAAAATTTTGTACTCTAATTTATTTTTTAAAATAAATTAGAGTACAAAATGTCACTGGCCGGAAACTTTTGCACGCCACTGTATATATTACTGCGATTCAATTGTATGGAATTTTTGACAAACGATGAAATTATTTAATAATGAATTAATTTTTTTTACCCTTTGCACATTGTTAAACATAACATCATTACCTTTTCGTTTTTTAAAAAAGATTAATCGTAACGGTAATAACATTTATACAAGTAACATATTACTTTTCAATTCTGCCTATTTCCTCCACTTGCAACCAGTTATTGTTAAAGTTTTTCATGGCATTTGTGCTGTTCACCGTCTTTTGTCCCACTCAAAAAAATATTTGCGTGTAAAGCTGGATTATTATTAGAATTTAAAATAGGGGAAAGAGGAATTAATATATATAGCTAATCAATATGACAACTATGAACATATAATTAATATTATATGTTTAGGGAAATAACTTGTTTTTAATTAAAATATTGTTTTTAAGTATATTGATTACAGTAATCAATGTTATGAGATCTATCTAGAAAAAATATTCTTTAAAGATCATACTATCGTAATATGACTATTATCTATGTTTTTTTTGTTACTATATCAATCAAAAATAAATACTTTATTCCGGTGTATCGCGTCTTGCGCTCAAATTTTCGTTGCTCTGTTCTCAGAGAATTTATTGCTCGCACGAGTCTGGTACAAATCAATCTACAAAGATGAAAAAAAATGAATAAAAGAACATGGAACATCGGACATACCGACAGACTTGTTAATTTGCTTATCGTATTTGTTCGTAAAGAAAACAAATATCTGCTTTTTCTAGAATAATACGCTGGCCCGTTGCGTGTACGCATGGCGTATATCACAATGATTTTAACTGCAAATACTCGAAGAAACGAATAAAGTAAGCAGACATGTTTGCATATTGTATCTTTGTAACGTATTGTTTTCTCTACGTATTATTCTCAATACTATTACGATATACTTCGACATTAAGAGTATATCCAGCGCGACAAATATTCGCTACTGAATTGTACGTTTACTTGCGTACTTTATCCTTAACACCTGAGCATGAAAAACGTTACTATTTTCATCCTGCTTATGACTTTAAAAGCAAAAAATGTCAATTGATAATTCTCTCTGTTAGCAAACATAAAATTAAAGTTTTTTTATCATTCATAATCCAATCTAATTGTCGTGTACGATTCAAACATCAAACATTTGGCGTCGATGATCTCACTAATGCATCTACACGATTAAAAGATTACGTTGATGTAGTGGATTTGAAGAGTAAATTGTCGTGCATCTATCAATTTCGCGGTAAGATACATGGTATCTCCGTAAGTGTAAACAAAGAGAGAAATGTAATTAGTTACACAAACGAGACCAATAAACGTCTCGTTTTACAGTTGTCTCTATCCAAGCATGTAAAGGCTCATGAGAGCGAACAAAATAAAATTACGTTGCGACACACTAAAGGACCTTGTGAAAATAACGATGGCCAAATCGTTGATGTGTATTATGACGATTACTTGCGATATTACAGGAAAAGGATATTAAATAATATCGATTATGATGCCGTGAATGATGTCACGGAAGACACGAAGATACCTATAAAAAACGTAAAATGGTTATGCTTAAATGCTACAGACACAAAACCTCGATTAATTCCTTCCACTTCCATGTAAATCTCAAGCGACGTGATAGCGGCTCGATGCCAATTATACAGGAAAAAATGTGCGAACCATTTAAATTAATAATCATTTAAATGAATTTTTTTCTTAAATAAATACAACATTGTTTTTTATGCAAAAACCAAATAACAAAACGTATAAATATTAATTTCACAAATACAATAATTTCTGTAAATTAAGAAAAATACAACAAATATGAATCTTATTTTTAAATTCATTTCCATAATAAGAGGAGAATAGTCGTAGAATAGTGTAAATAGTCGTTTCTTCTAGTAACAAGCTTCTCCATCTTAACTCATTGCATTTCGTACGGTATAATTTGTTCCGCATATTACGTGTTTGCGAATAAACCTATGAGTTATCATCTCGCCGCACGCAAACCTGCGTTACGCGATAACAAAAGAGTATTCGTATGGTATAAATAAATGTAACGCGACGTATACTTCCGTTTATTTGCGCAGAGAAAAAATTGCCAATATGTCCGCGAATTTTTTTCTATTGATTAACATGCAATACTAGGACGTGATACGCGACGCGTCGTTTTTTTCTTCGGCAGCGGTGAGTTACCGGCCGTTTCACAATAGGAGCACGAGATTTGACCTGTCACGGCTATTCTCGCGGATCGCGCCGAACGCCGAACTTCTTGGGAAGCGGTGGAAATTTGTGCGGAGGGAAATGACGTCGCACGCGGGTAACCGCCAAGATATTTTGATAAATGAAACTGCGGTTCGATTTGCAAACCACCTGACAGAGAGAAAGCTAGCCTCGGTTCGTAGCTGGTGCGTCTTCTGTATTTCGTTAAAAAAAGTGTTCTTTCGAAACGTTCTGTAATTACGATTGTGCTAACTTTGAGAACCCTTTAGCGACAGACCGAAGGTGATTTTGATGGCGCAGCTAACCGAGATGACTCATTGCGAAAAAATTGTTTAGACAATTGAGCTTGATACGTCTGCTTTGTTTACTTTTCCTTTATTTCTAGGAACACCGACATTGTGCCTCTACACTCTTTCAGCGTTCCGCCGACGCAAGTCGAGATCTCACGCTTCCGCGAAAAAATTGCAACATCTAAAAAAATCGTTTTTTTTACGTCATGGAACTATTAATTGGCGTCATTTGATAAGAAGAAATGACGTTGCATCGGATAATCGCCGATATATACCACGAATCGTCCCCCTTAACGGCAATGTCGCCTAGCGAAATTTACGCGCAGGGCGTACGGAAACGGTCGTGCGCGTTTTGCTAGAACGACGTTTTGCTTGCCGTCGTTGTCTTTCTGCTTGCTGAGAGAAAAAGAACGATTTCAAAGATAGAGAAAGTCTTATCTCTGACGAGCGCGTCGGAAAATGAACGAAAGAAATTTGAAGTATTCTAACAAGCAAAAGTAAAATAGTGATATATTAAATGTTACATTTATAAATCTGCTTATTATATTATAATTTGAAGTATTTTTTTAGAATCTTTACCTCATAAGTAAGATGAGAATATAACACCTTGCTCAATTCTAACGAATCTAGTGGTACTGTTTTTAGTTAAAAAATACAAAAATAACTTACTCGACCCAAGTCACACGTATTATCGGCAAATGACGCTAATTAACATTTTTTTGTGATAAAAAATTTCATCATAAAAAAATTAAAAAAGGTAACAATAGTGTAAAAAGAAACAATTAATTTAAATATACTATTATTACTTTTTTTAATTTTTTGTGACGAAACCTTTTGTCTCACAGAAATGTTAATCCTACCAAAACTCTTTTTAAAAAAAAAAAAAGATTACGCCAATTATATAAACAAGTATCGTACGTTACATCCTTCCTAAACTAAAAATATTATTTTAACAAATAAAAATTGTCCAAAAACAAATATGAGATCATACAAGTTGCGAAGTATTTGATTAGACATAGAAACAAAAATTTCTTTTTAAAAACCGTTCAACCATTCAAAAGTACACGCAGTAAAAATTCAATGCCATTGTCTTTCTAAATATTTTTAAGTTTCATAAAACAGACTTAAAATGATTAAAATAACCAATGGGATCACAGCGAAGTAAAAACGTGGCGTGACCGGATTGCATTAGTATTTAATTGACAGAGAATGGCAATAAACTTTTGCTTCATTTCTTCTCTAATGGTTAAACGGTTTTTAAAAAGAAATTTTTGTTTTTATGTCTAATAAAATATTTGACAACTTGTATGATCACATATTTGTTTTTGCACAATTTTTATTTGTTAAAATAATATTTTAGTTTAAAGGGATGTTACATACGATACTTTATCATACATATTACATTAATGTGTATATTGTTTTTACCCTGGATATTTTTAGGACAAATAGGATGGTCATTATAGCGAAAGTACTCGGTGATCCTATAAGCTTATGAAAAATAGAATTATTCGCCGGACGTTCGAACGACGTAGAGCCTCCTATTTGTCCCATTTTTTCGACGGCCGTGACACAGCGGCGATTTCGATAGTAAGATGATAGTAATCTGATAATATTACATTGAATTAAAGTCAGAAATCAATTAAAAACATATATATATATTAAAACATGATAACAGGGTT
>NW_012027750.1:15159-16912 GCF_000956235.1 Wasmannia auropunctata
TTATTTCGCGCGAGGGTAGTACGTATCTGGGGGGGGGGGGAATGGAATTTTGCGCCAGATCGATTTTTTTCTTATCGCAAAAAATTGATAGAGATACGAACCAACGAAAATTGGATTACTTCGTCCTTCGAGGATTCGCAGCTCCGTTGCCGACGACGCCAGTCAATCGCCTACTTTTTTCGATACACGCGAAGAATAATTTTTTGATTGTTCGTATCTCGATTAGTTTTGCAACAGAACTTCCAAGGTACTTACCGCCTTTGTGCGAAATAAAAAAATTCCGAGAGGATCCGCCTCGCGCGAAACAGCCCACAAACGTACGTATACACATGGGCTACTTCGACTTCTCGCTTGCGTCGTTTTTGTTTTTATTACGGTCCGCTGTGCGGTAAATACCCAACCTTGCGCTATAATTATTATCAAGTATTTTGTTGCGTTATAAGCTTAACTCCTCATTCTGCTCTGTCATTTAAGCATTTTCATAATTTCCATACAAGCCACAATTACACTTTTTTTTAGAAAGTTTAAGAGAAAAATGTTTATTTGTCGATAGATTTTTGAATTATAAAGTTCTCATGCACTAACTTTCAAAAAATATAAATCATAAATCTATACTAAAATAAAATTAAAAAGAATTTTAAATCGACAGTTAATTGCGTAATTCACTCAGTTGTTTTTCTCTCTTTTCTCCCTTTGTCTCTGTCCAACTAATTGAAAATTAATTTAATTAAGCGGATCTGCCTATTTAACGTTAGAACACAGGAAATCGGCTCTCATATGTAACAATATTTCGCAAAAAACAATTAGATATTTCATATGCAGAAATTTTTCAATATTTTTAGATATATTTACACATTAGTTCTTATGGAATGCGTAAAAAATATATCACTGAATTTTAAATGGATACACAAGTATGTCAAATTAATAAAGAAACGAATTTAATTGGACGGTTCTGCGTTTTGCCATTACAACAAGGAAGTCAGATCTCGCAAGGAGACAATACGTCGCAGAACATGACGTGTCTTATTCTCTCTCTCTTGTCTGGAATTTTTCTATCTTTTCGAAATATTTGTACGTCGATTTAAAAAAAAATACATTAATAAAAACATTTGCAAGATCTCAGGTAAGTAAACGTGCAAGAATGTGAGATCAAAAATTTACCTGAACAGTCTGTTGTAAGTCTCGCCTTGCCTTACTTACAACGTCACACTTAGTAATAAGCAGGTCACTGTTGCAATCTAATATTGCAACGATGACCCATAATTATTGAGGACGCCGACGCAGGACTTCGGCTTCCTCAATGCACGCGTTCTCCAAAAACTGCAGCAGTTGCAATTAAGCAACAATTGCAACTGCTGAGCAGTGCAGTGGCCCACTTGAGACGGGATAAAACCCGTCGTCCAGCGGACCACTGCGGAGTTCACCTCAATCATTAACGCATAGCGTTACGCTGTCGGCACGCGCAGTAACCAATCTGTAAGTAATACGTCAAATATAGTGTATGTGTTAAACGATATACTGTGCATCAATTCTACAATCACCACCACGAGTCCCTTCCCACGTTACACCCCTGCTACGGTGTAACATTAGTGTCAGAAGTGGGATTGCAGGAAGCGATCCCAGGGAAGAGACTCACGAAGCCGACAAGCAACAAAATCTGTAAGTTTGAAACAGATACTAAAAAACCTGTCTACTGGCACGACCATAGACAAAGCATAATCCTGTCTCTTATACACATCTCTGAGCGGGCTGG
>NW_012027751.1:0-578 GCF_000956235.1 Wasmannia auropunctata
TTTTGCCCTTTTTCTTTCTATAACCTTACCTATTGATCGATTCCCCTCTTTACCAAATTCTTTACAGGAAATCGACGAGGTAAGTCAACAGTCAATTACGGCGCGTACAACAATTCACATTCTAAAGAATTTATTAACGTCATTTGATGGGTAGACTCTTCGAGTTTTTACCGCAATATAATCGTAAAAGCGGGATAACCAGGAGAACTCGATTGCTCACTCCGCGCTTACGCCGTTTCTCAGCTACTGATTTAATTGTTTTTAGATCGATCATACTGGGTTTCAATAATAGATCGCGAATAGAATCCGCGATCCCGTTTAACGAATTAGTTACAAATATCAACGACGTTAATCACGAAACCGCGATTCAATTCAGTGCCGATCAGCCACTCGAATCTGCAGAACGACTCGCTTCTCTCAGGATTAGCGAATTCCTTGACGGCATAGCGCCCGTAGAAAATACTAATCTGACTGATCGCGCCCTCCAAGAGGCTTTTGCTTCCATAATAGTTGAAGAATATAATAACCTAATAAATAGCGAAACCTACGATCAACTAGCACTCGACCTGCTAGAGTTT
>NW_012027751.1:7853-8775 GCF_000956235.1 Wasmannia auropunctata
CGACGTTTGAGCGGTGGGAACGTCGCGGGCGCTCGGATCCGGCGGTTCCGCGCTTCGCACGTCGAGATTCGACGTTTGAATGGTGGAAACGCCGCGAACGCAAGGATACGACGTTTCCGAGCTTCAAACGGCGAGAATCGACGTTTGAGCGGTGGGAACGTCGCGGGCGCTCGGATCCGGCGGTTCCGCGCTTCGCACGTCGAGATTCGACGTTTGAATGGTGGAAACGCCGCGAACGCAAGGATACGACGTTTCCGAGCTTCAAACGGCGAGAATCGACGTTTGAGCGGTGGGAACGTCGCGGGCGCTCGGATCCGGCGGTTCCGCGCTTCGCACGTCGAGATTCGACGTTTGAATGGTGGAAACGCCGCGAACGCAAGGATACGACGTTTCCGAGTGTGACGTCCCGTCTCTTTTTTCGAATATTTCTTTTCATACTCATATATCTTATTGTTTTATCCATTAATTATTCTATCAGGGTGTGACGTCCCGTCTAAAAATTTCATTCTATTATCCAATCGATTCGATTTGATCCGACAAAACACCAAATTACTTAATCCTTGTTAAATTAACTTTAAACTCACTCACTCGCAAGATACAAACGATTCGGAATCTTAAAACATTATCCGAAGAGTGACGATGACGTCACTATAAAAATCTGATAACGAACAATAAGTTTTTCATGTCTCGTTGCAAAGCTTTCTTCAACCTCTATTAAACCTCCTAATTGACCTTTTGTCTAAAACATATATTAATTGTTTAAATAATTCAATGTTACAAAAATTTGTAATTAACAATATAATTTTATATCAGAAATCTACTAGTTGAAGCAAGCTCTGTACCTTCAATAATAAGCGTCAAGACCGTATCTTTCATGGTTTGCGAGATAACGGGGGCATGTGTCTGTCCTTCTCGCACTCAT
>NW_012027752.1:0-363 GCF_000956235.1 Wasmannia auropunctata
TGTTAGTGTCATTATATTTAAAATTATATTAGTATTTGTTAATATATATATATTTTTGTGTTATTAGATAATATATTTTTTTGGAGTTTTATACATTTTATACTTTTGTGGTGTATTTTTATTGTTTCGATGCTTAAATTGTGCGTTGCAACGCACGCGGCGACGCGTCGTTTTTTCTTAGTAATAATCGTGAGGAATCAGGTCGCGTCGCGCTTCCTCCTCGAGCTGCAGTGCCTCTTCGAATCAAGAGGCACTAAGGGTTCCGTCGGCGGCGACGCATTCATCAAGGTGGCGGTCGATGACAGCACATTCGACAGTTGGTGTCGCGAGGTCGACGCGAATGCTGTCTCGCTGCAACGCGCG
>NW_012027752.1:12848-13298 GCF_000956235.1 Wasmannia auropunctata
GATTGCGTCATCGCGTTGGTGATCCACAATTGATCAAGGAAACCGGGAACCTGAAAAGAGAGACATATTATTATCCACTGAAATATATTATTTTATTTACAATTTACCTTTGCTTTTAGACTTGTTCATTCACGTTTACCTTCATTAAAAAACGGTCACATGTCTGTTTGCGGCCGTGATTGTTGTCATGGTCGTTTTTAACGAATTATTTTTTTTTTCGTACTCTCAGGGGGGGCTTTGCCCCCCCCGAACACCACCGGACCGTGGGGCTTCGCCCCCTGGACCCCTGACCGGAGGCTTCGTCCCCTGGACCCCCCAGCCATCTTGACCAAGGACACACGTGAAAAGTGTTTGCAACTGTGTCCAAAATTCATGGGTCCAAAACACGTTTCTCGACATTCTCTATGCATTGTTATAGTCCAATTTTGGTCGATTTTTCAAACTTGATAC
>NW_012027753.1:0-560 GCF_000956235.1 Wasmannia auropunctata
TTTTGGTCAATTGTGAGCGGACAAGACGAGACAGATTCTTGATCCATGTGAAATGTCCATCGTTGCTGTTTTCTTCTTCCACGTATAGCAAATTAACATGTCTCTCCATTTTTTTATTCGTCAGCCGTATTGGAAGGATCGTATGTTGATTGTCCTTCGTCTCGATGGTATAGACATTGATCGAAATGGCGTTGAGATTTTCAAACTTTTTAATTTGACTCAACGTCATTGGAAACTCAATGTCTTTGAGATTTAATACCTCCTCATAATGCGGATAGGAGGATTCTCGATCCGCATGACTTTTAGCAGGATGTAGAGCGGCCACCACTGCCCACGCGAAACATGCATTGTCCTCAGATTTGATGTTGATCACCGCTTTCTTCACCACAATTTCTCGCGGTAACTTTATATGGCATCCCGCGTGCAACGGGTTGTGTTTGTTCATATTAACTGTTAAATTAAGTATGCGTAACAACTTCCACCCGCTGTCACTTTCCTGGAATTCTTCCAGCGACGCTAAGGTAGGCTCAACAACGCGTGAATCGTACCACTCGTGTAAA
>NW_012027753.1:2561-3182 GCF_000956235.1 Wasmannia auropunctata
TTAATTATTAATTAATCGATAGATTACAAAATAGTATTTAATTGATTAATTAATTATTAATTAATCGATAAATTATCAATTAATTAATTATCAATTAATCGATAGATTATCTATTAATTGATTGATTAATTATCTATTAATTAAATTAATTAACCCCTTTGATTAACCCTTTTGACCTACATCCCCCCCTTGACCTACATTCCCCCCACCCTTGACCTTGACCTACATTTGGTCCAGAATCCCCATAGAATACCTAATATTTTTTAAATTTTTTTTTACAAAACGTATACCAATTTTCCTTCAAAATTTTTACTAAACTGACTTTTTAGCTAACAAGATACATTTTACTAATTCTAGCATTATAGATACATTAGCATTAAACACAATTTATGAAACAAGAAAAATTAATCTCAAAAGGTAGTAAAGTTTGCATTGACATATTGCACTTTTTTTTACACAAAAGTAGCATTTGAAATAATACGATGTAACACTGATTGTGAGTAAGAACAAGACCACGCTATTTTTAAAGTTTAGCAACTTAACATAGTCGCACCAATGCTTACAAAAGCATTTGTCATAAATTCGTTAAAAATATCATATAGTGACTTAAATAACAAAATA
>NW_012027754.1:0-669 GCF_000956235.1 Wasmannia auropunctata
ACCCGTTCTTTGCAGGCGCACAGCACCCGTTTTTTACAGGCGCACAATACCCAATCTTTGTAGGCGCACAGCACCTTTGTAGAATATTATACACAACCACAGTTTTTATTATATAAATACACAGCACCTGTTTGTTGCAAACGTACAGCACCTTTCAGCGCACAGCACCTTTCAGCGTACAGCACCTTTGTATCAACACAGCACCCTTGTATCACAACACACGCGTTATTTAAACCCACAAAAAATAAAAATAAAAGAACTTACCTAAATCTCCTACAATACTGCTACAATATCCGAAAATCCTACACAAATAAATAACAAGAATAGTTTACAAAATGACAAACGTTAAAACAAAGACATTTTAATTACAAATGTTTTAACAATTTTGTTTTATATTTTTATGATATAGTTTAGATTAAAATATTTTTATATGCAGAAGAACTAGTAGAAGTCACATATAATAGTTATTTATGCGTTAGCGCGCACGAGCCGTGTCTTAGTTTCGGGAAATTATCGTGGTCGATGAAATACGGCCTTCCCTCCCGAGATGCATACGTAAATTTATATTGCGAGTGCATATATGGTGCTATTTAATATGCCTGTGCGTTTTATCTTGCGCGGGAACTACTTCTTTCAATCCCGCTGGGAGTGAAAAACACTAAACAGTCT
>NW_012027754.1:7700-8598 GCF_000956235.1 Wasmannia auropunctata
GACATCGGCGCAACCACAGCAGTCGCAGCCTGCACAGTTCAGGCCGGCCGGGCCGGCGTCATTGCAGCCGCAGCCGGAATCACAAATGCAGTCCGAAAAAGAAAAACGTAAGTACTAAGTAGAATTGTAATAACCTGTTTTTTTCCGCGTACATTGATGCGTTCGTTTTGGACGATCACGCGCCGTAAGCGTTTTTATTCTTAATGAATTAATAATTATTTGTTTTCTAGCAAGACGCTGGCAGAAAAGTTGCAAATCCCGCGGTCGCGGTGGACGCGGTGGACGCGGTGGACGCGGTGGACGCGGTGGACGCGGAGGACGAGGTGGACGCGGAGGAATAAATTTCACAATTTATTATTAATATTATATGTATATAGTATTAAAAAAAAACATACCTATATAATTGTAAAAATTGTATGAATTAGTATGTACTATCGTGCGTGTGTGCTCACCAGATAAAAAATACAATGAGATACATCTCGAAAAGTTGTTGTTTATCAAAATATGAAATATGCTTCTAGCCCTCACAATCTGATTATTCCAAATGCTATATCAAGAAATACATTTATATCCTTCTTTAGGACAATTTGCTTAAGAATCTTAAAAGTATATAAATAGTGATATATAATAACCTTTGTAATTTATGTGTCCGGTGGATTATTTCTTTAGCATAAATATTAGCATTATACAATTACTATGCATAGTGTATAGCGAATAGATTAAGGCTGTGATGCGTGTGCTGTTAACTAATTAGATATTGACGATATTTAGTGCACAAATTGATGACTATGTAAGAACATGTACACATTTTTATTCGTGCAGTATACAAATAGCAATCAAGCGGCGCAAGACTAAAGAAAACTAACGCCAGAGTCTCTTAATAAAAAAAATTATTCTT
>NW_012027755.1:0-521 GCF_000956235.1 Wasmannia auropunctata
AGATTTGAAATTCTATTTTAGGTGAGCTTCGACTCGACTCCAGTCATACATGTTATGATAACATGGAGTTATGCTTACCGAGCAGCCCGAAAAGGTCCTTGGGAAGAAATTGCGCGAGACAACGAGAGATTTAAGAGACGTATAAGATCTATCGCGATTGTCCTCGATCCAATTTTAAAAAGTAAACATCGCTCACAAGTTTGGCGGGAACGATTCGCTCTTCCGGAATAACTCTTTAGGTCAATTTATAACTATATATTTTTAAATATAAAAGATGATTGAACATTGATATAAAAATTACGTTTTATTTCTTTTCGTACCTTTTACCTGTAGTTAAGATCAATAGTATTAATAATAATTGTACTTGCATGATAATAATAACGTAAACGTGAACCTTCGAGAACATGTCGGAACATGTCACCAAAATGACGTCGCAGTCCACGTGATAGTGGCGCGTTCAAAAATGTCGGCATCCGCACACGTGACGGCGGTGGCGACGGTGGCAGCACCGCGTTCCAAAA
>NW_012027755.1:2579-3380 GCF_000956235.1 Wasmannia auropunctata
TGTCTTACTCTATCCATCTCTTCATCCACAGCTTCCGTTATTGCTTCCTTAATTAATTGTTTTCCCACCATCTCATTCTTTATTTCTCTTATTTTATAAATGGCATCTATTTTACCATCCATCCCTGATGCTCGGTCGCCTTCGGTTCCACTGTTTCCGCCCACTCCACTGTCACTTGTGCTTGCTTTTCTTACCTTTACGGTAAATATTTCCGTTTTTCCATTACAAGGTACTAATTCATCTTCTGAATTATATACCTTATGGAGTTTAATACAGCTAAGGTGAAACACCTTATCACACGGTATACATTTTATTACTTCCGTTTTAATGTCCTTCCTGCATTGCCGACATATAACAGGTCTTTGGGTGTTCACCTCCATTCCGTTTATCGGCCAGATTTCGTCGTAATTATGCCAGCAGTCCCGTCACTCGGACGGCGCTGTCCGGCAGCGCGGCAGTGTCAAATTACGCTGGTTCACCTGTATGGTCGCCGTGGCTATTCTTCAACGCCCGATTTTTAGACCTTCACATACACTTTTTACTCATATTATTTTCCACTCACGATAGATAACACTCTCCCTACTTTCCCATGGTATATTCTACCACTGGTTAACTTTGCTACTCAAACAACACAGTTATACCTCTCAAATTTAGATTTCCTTTCGGAGCTCGAAACGACACGTGTCTACACGAGCAGGAAGAGAAAGAGAGAGAGAGGGAGAGAGAGAAGGTATGTACGTATGTATGTATGTATGTACGTATGTATACGTATGTATATATATATTTGTGTGTGTGTGTGTG
>NW_012027756.1:0-377 GCF_000956235.1 Wasmannia auropunctata
TTTACGAAGCAGTAAATTGAAACTGCAGCCCGATAAATGCGAATTCCTCAGGAAGGAAGTGATCTATTTAAGTCATATAATAACGGACTGGGGAATCTCGCCGGATCCGTCAAAATTAGAGGCGGTAACAAAATTTCCCATTCCTAAAACAGTCAGGGACGTACAATCATTCATTGGACTCGCGGGATATTACCGACGATTTATCGAGGAATTCTCGCGAATTGCTAAACCCTTGACAAAATTAACAAAAAAAGGGGAGAAATTCGACTGGGCGGCGGAGCAACAACACGCGTTTCAGTTGTTAAAAGAGAAGCTAACCACCGCGCCGGTACTAAATTACCCGGACTTCACGAAGGAATTCCTGGTAACGACAGACG
>NW_012027756.1:8005-8682 GCF_000956235.1 Wasmannia auropunctata
TATCCCCTGTGTGCCTTGTCGACTCAGTTGTATGCTATACGAAGTTATTACGTAAAAGAAGTCTTTCACTTAGAAATCACGTGAGCACGCATATAATTTCGTAAAAAGCAAATACAAATTTTTAAAAAAGAAATCTCTGATTTAGAAGTCTCATTTGCCCGCATATAATTTCGTAAAAAGCAAATACAAATTTCTAAAAGAAATCTCTGACTTAGAAGCCTCGTTGGCGCGCATATAATTTCGTAAAAAGCAAATACAATTTTCTAAAAAAGAAATATCTCACTTCAGTCATCTAGAAGACTCGAAGGCGCGCATATAATTTTGTGAAAAGCAAATTTCTAACAATCTTCGGTTGGCAGCAGTCGGGCGAAAAAAGAAATTTCTCACATAGAAGTCTCAAGGATGCACATTAAAACCTACGATGTAATCCTTAGTTTTTACAATAAATGCAATTGTAGGTATAATTCTATTCATAACCGTTCTGTAATGCATACTTTCTTTTTTCAATCTTTGTGACACTCATTCAATATAATCGCTGTAATAATTAGACACAGCATCTGATAATTATGTATGTAACACATGAAGGTGAAGCGTATGTAATTAAGCGTATGTAATATTTTATAAAAGAGCACTGAAGAGGGCTTGATGTAAAGCCAAAACGATCGTCTGGTAGCATA
>NW_012027756.1:10092-11788 GCF_000956235.1 Wasmannia auropunctata
ACCCTCCTGCGGCGCAGGGGGTCGCGAAAGAGGGACTCACGTGACGGGAAGAGATAGCGGAAACCGGCAGATGGCCCCGCTACCGACGTGCTCCCGGCGCTGCGAAGAACCGGCACTCGTGCCGTGACTATCTGAGAGACCTGACGCATTGTGTAAGGGACGCAGGATCCACCGCCGAGCCTTGAGCCGAGAGGACAGAATTGTGTATCGAGAAGCGAGAGGAGTGAGGAGCCGGAGAGTATTCGGTGAGACGAACGTCGCCCATTTGTAAAGTCACCAGTTCCGCGAGACGAGAGGGCCGTGTGAGAATATCGAGTCCTTCGGCCTGACGGCCGTAAGCGCCGTGTAAAATAGAGCCGCGAGTCTTACTTGTAGCGCAAATCTGAGATCACACCGCCCGCTCGATTGCGCTGATTTCGAGTCGTTACGATTGTCGCCTTTGCGTTCGCCCTCGCCCGGCCGAGTCATCGCGTGCGTGTATTGTGTAATTGTAAGTCGCGAGAGCGTGCGTTTTGCCGTTCTGTGTGTGTCGGATTTGTTAGAGTCTCCGTGTATCGTGAATTATATTCGGTGTCGAGAGCGTTAACTTTCGTGTGTTGCGATAAACGGGCTTCGCCGCCGATCGCGGGCCACGCGCCCGCCGTACCTCGGACATC
Organism: Wasmannia auropunctata; assembly: GCF_000956235.1. Taxonomy (NCBI): domain Eukaryota; kingdom Metazoa; phylum Arthropoda; class Insecta; order Hymenoptera; family Formicidae; genus Wasmannia; species Wasmannia auropunctata. The sequence goes on from NW_012027756.1 coordinate 10,749, forward strand.
CGGATTGTCTCGGGCAAGTACTTGGACTTGCGATCTCCGACGGGGAGACGGAATCGAATGATAATCCCTCATTGCAACACGCCCATGTAAAGCGACAGCCGATCCTCGGCCTCGCGCCCGAGAGGACTATTTGAGCGCCGCGGAGTAACCCCGCAAGGAGTGCCGCGGCTTCACCACGACCCGTCGCGCGATCCTGAAGGAGCTCGTTCGATTCTCGTCCTCCCGATCGGCTATCCGACACGCACCCGGGTCATTTATCTTACCCGCGATCGCCTGTAACTCGCACAGGCATCCTGGCGTGGCGTTAGTCCGCCAGGGATCGGCGCCGTAATACGCGCGTCGTCCCGCGCGTCCTGCGAGTACTACGCGAGGTACTCGCCGCTGTATTCTCTCGCCTGCGAGACCACCGAAAATACATGTTACATTCATTACTATTAAATTACCGGAGCAATTATTTTCTTTTCCTGTCGCTCTCCTAAGCCTCGCATTTAACGAACCGCCCCTCTACCTTTGTCGGAGCTGGTTAGCCGGCCTTCCGCGCCGTCGTTGCTCGCCCGTCCGGATCTTTCGCGAGAATTTAACGTACGTCGAATCTAACTATCGGGCTGTGCGTCGAAGATCGGAGATAGCTCGAATACTATCAAAATTTGGTTTGCTCACGCGGGCCTGGCGCCTAAAATCCGCTTACCTCCGCGGAGACGATTACTTTAACATCTGAATCACCTGTATCTCCGATCGGAACGCGAGATTCTGCTCGACCCGGACGTGCGAACTCCCGACCATATTGCCTCGCACCTACGCGTGCGGTCGCAGTATATAAGGCTAATAATGTATATAACATAATATATAAACGTACTAATATATATATATATATATATATATTTTAAAATTTTGGACTTTGATTTTTGCTTACTGTGTACGTGTCTGTATGTACATACACATACAGACTTTTTCTCACTTATTTACTCTTTAATTCTTTTTCTTTCATTCCTTCAATCGTTACTTCGTTCCTGTTCTAGATCGGAAGAGCACACGTCTGA
>NW_012027757.1:0-2904 GCF_000956235.1 Wasmannia auropunctata
CTCTTCAACGCACGTCGCCGGACTGCCAGCGAAACGAGTAAAGGACGGCACGACCTCGATCGAGCAGCAGTCCTTCAGGACGGACCGCCTGCCCTATATAACGAAACATGATACGATTGATTGTGAAGATAGGGTTGCCATAATTTCTTCATTCTAAAATTTCATGACTTTTCCCTGACTTCCGGAAACAAAATTTCATGATTCTCCCATGACTTTATTTTGAATTTTGGAATTCATACTTTAGATTCATAATCAGCAATCTAAAAGATCCCCGAGAAGCAATATTCATTCAGATTAATTTGAATTTTGCAATATCGAGCAGCCATATTGGATCCGCCATTTTGAATTTTGGAATTTAGATTTCAGATTCGTAGCCAGCTACCCAAAAAATAATAAAATATCGTCGGAACTATTTTTTAACATGAATATTAGGACAATAAAAACACAATAGTGTCAAACATTCTCAAAGAATAGGTACAACTTTGACCCCCTATATTTCGCAAACCAGTCATATGCTTAACTCAAAAATGTTATGCGATTATTGTCTCATCATGACTAATCATTTGGCACAAAATTTGCTTCAAAATTAGAGGTCCAGAAAAGGGGCGAAAAAAACACTTATAATTTTGATCTGGCTCTATAAGATATTGTAACTGAAAAAAGTTGCGCAATGTACTCTGCACAGCTTTTGTCCAGTGCACTACTCGGCGGCTTGTGGATACGATCGTTCTTCCGCATCAAGCTCACGGACGGAGAAAAGTTAAAGCAAAGAATAGTGATGATAGAAAGGATAGTGTTGATAAAAAGAATAGTGATGATAGAAAGTATAGTAATGATTTTAATATATAATGCTGCTTATATTATTTATCTTCTTGATATACATATAAATAATAAAATAATACGAGCAAAGAATGTTTATACAAATAACTAGGTGCGTATAAATTATATGCGGTATTCTCAATGCATTAAAAGAGATAAAAAAAAATGTTTTATCGGTTTATTAATTTTAACATATATATATATATATATTTATATATATATATGGTTTATAATTACTTTGGCATATAAATAATAAGATAATGTGAGCAAAGTATGCTTATGCAAATAATTGCGTACACACTGTTAAATCTATAGTGTCAAACTGAACCTTATTTAAGTCGCCATTGCTCCTACTTAATAAATAGTTATTTCTATAACTAAAACAATGGAATTTAACCAAAATTTGGATTAAATTTGAACTGTTTTAAATTATTTAACTCCATTGTTTTAGTAAAAAAGAACTATTTATTAAATAAGAGCAGTGGCGACTTAAATAAGGTTCAGTTTGATATGAGTATAGATTTAATAGTGCATACGTGTGTTATATAATAATATTTAATATATCAAATGTGTAGTCAAAAAGTATATGGACACTCAAATATAACTCTTTATAACTATAATTATAAAATACTTTTTAATTGTACATTTGATATATTGAGCATACCATATAACACACGTCACGTACATATGCAGTTATTTGCATAAACATACCTCGCTCACATTATCTTACTGTTTTTATGTATCAAGGTAATTATAATCTGCATATATGTTAAAATTAATAAACTGATGAAAAATTTTATACTTTTTTTTTAATTTTCAGTTACAGTTACTGCAAATTACTAAACTATAACGGAATTTTGAGAGACGTGTGTAACTAAAGCTTTATGCAGTTACTGCTTCTGAAATTTTTATTTCCGTTTAATTCCGTAAATTTTAGAAATGGTAACTGCATAAAACTTTAGTCATATGTATTTGAAAATTCCCATAGAAATTTCTAACAGTGTAGATACTGACGTACACGGACGTATATTCCTGCAGTATAATTGTGACAAATGCAACTTACAATTAGACTACGATCGCACATAAAGATTCTGTAGTATAGGGTATATAATCGGGATACAAAGTAGGTCAAGGTCAAGGGGGAGGAGGGAATGTAGGTCAAGGGTGGAAGAAGGGATTAATTAATTAATCGCTAATTAATTAATCAATTAAAAAGATACCGAACGTGAACTCTTCAAACAATAAGTTTTACTTCGACAAAAACGACAAAAACGCGGAAATTACGATTCCCAAGGGATCGTACGAATTGCGAGACATACATGACTTTTTGAAACGTGAAATTTTATGGAAACGTCCGCGACGCGACACGCCCGGTGAGCAACGCTGGCGACATCGAGCGCGACAGCAAGGACAAGGAAGACCTGATAGTGCTCCGTGCGAACTACAACACGATGAGATGTGAGATCGAATGCGCCTACAGAATAAACTTTACAAACCCAATATTGGATCACTACTGGGATTTGCATTGAATCGTATACTACAACCGCGGCAATGACACGAATCGGATAAGTCGATCAACATATTAAACGTAAACATTATCCGTGTGGAGTGCAATGTTACCGCAGGCGCATAAAACGTACGGCAAAAACGCGCACACGATACACGAATTTTCGCCGAGCGTGCCGCCGGGATATAAGCTATCGGAAAAGCCGGCGCAGATTATTTACCTGCCAGTCATCGCACGGAGCGTTACGGATCTAACGATACGCGTCGTCGATCAGAACGGACGATTACTCGATTTTTTAGGAAAGGAGATATCGTCCGATTGCACGTATGATAGTGACAACGATAACGCGAGTGTCAGCGTGAGATGCTTGTGTTGAACGGAGCAGAGCATATTCAGAGAGATAACGCAAGGACGGCTTACATCATTATCGCACCGATCAATAATACTCGCTTATCTAGTTGCATTGAAACGAAGAGGCTCAACGCGTCGATTTTACAAACGCTAATTTTTTACAAACTTTGGGATTCACGGTGCAACACCATTGAAATGACCGACATGCTGAACGTTGGAGACGAGCC
>NW_012027757.1:4076-5300 GCF_000956235.1 Wasmannia auropunctata
TAGCGAGTCATGGAAAAGTACACTTAATCTAAGAAGATTGCATGATTTATCGTTATCTTACAATCCTGCTATCTAAAAAAAGTGCAATTACAGTCGATAACTTTTCTCGATAGCATTTCTCGAAATTATTTGTCATCGCTTTTCCACGATGCTGATTGGTTTTTTCAAAATATAGAATCTACTTATCTATATAACAACTGATAAAGTATATTCTAAAAAATGAGACGTACTTCAAATGCTATCAATCCTTAGTAACATATAAAAAGAGAAGACTGGGATATATTCTGTCAGTAGCGCAGCTAAAAGTTCCGAGTGACTTCTCTTCGAAAAGTTCAGTGATTGTAAAAGAATATGGAGCAAAGAGAATGTGCAGAACTCCGGGAGCAAGCCAGCCGGCTGAATACGCGAGATTTTATCGCGTGGACACAGCGTGTCGATGAGGTCATCAAATTGCTTGAAGAACAGAATCGAAATAATGAACATCTACGATTATTGAGCGGTTTACAACAATCACTGATTAATAATATCGCGGAACTCGAAAGTTTGAAAGACTCGGTGAGTAGACGATTCGTACATGTGGGCGCAGAATTCGACGCGAGGCTCAGGTGGCGCGAGATAGATACAGCTTTCAAACGCCGTATACTGACCGGGGCCGTTATAAATTCCAAGCACATTGATCCGAGACAATTTCTCGAGGATGCGCGAGAAATTGTGTTTGAACATGTGCAGAATTTTAGGGAAACGCATAACAGCATTAAAATAAACACAATTTTTAACGGCGAATTTGAATCGGGTGACAAACGCGCAAATAAAAGTGTTGCTACGAAAAACAGTGAACTCTTTCGTTGCACAGATTTACGCGAGTGGTACGATTCACGCGTTGTTGAGTCTACTTTAGCGTCGTTGGAAGAATTCCAGGAACGTGACAGCGGGTGGAAGTTGTTACGCATACTTAATTTAATAGTTAATATAAACAAGCACAATCCGTTGCACGCGGGATGTCATATAAAGTTACCGCGAGAAATTATATTGAAAAAAGCGGTGGTCAACATCAAAGATACGGGCAATGCATGTTTCGCGTGGGCAGTGGTGGCCGCTCTGCATCCTGCTGAAAGTAATGTGAGTCTGAAATCCTCTTATCCGTATTATAAGGACGTATTAAATTTTAAAGACATTGAGTTCCCAGTAACGTTGAGTCAAATTAAAAAGTTTGAAAATCTCAAC
>NW_012027758.1:0-596 GCF_000956235.1 Wasmannia auropunctata
TCCTCACCTTCCCCCCTCACCCCTCCCCCTGCTCTGTGATCATCTTCTCTTCCCCCGTCGTCATGCCTTTCCTCTCCTCTATATCCTCTCTCATCACTCCCCCCTTCGCATTCATTATTCCGTCCTCCTCCCCTACCCATCTCCACCATACTCCCTCTATCCACATTCCCCCCTGACCCAGTCGTACCCTTTTTCCTTTCATCTCCTCTTTCCTAGCAATACTTCTCATCTTCCATCTACTTCTTCTCTCCTCCCATGTCAAATCCTCTTCTATCCAGATCTCCCCTCCTTTCAATTTCCATTTATTCAATAGAATGCTTCCTTTCTCCGATCTATCAGCCTCTATTTTTTTACGTCCTCCAATTTCACTTTCCCTCCTATCCCCTCTAGTATTTCCTCCACTCTTTTCTCTAACTCCCCTTCTCCTCCCTTTATTCCTCAGAATGTTCCTTCTCCTCTCTCCCCTTTCCTTCATTTCCCATCTTCTTTCCAATTCCTTCACCCTTTCCTTCCAATCCATATTCTTATCCGTTTCCTTTCCATTTTCTATCACTCCTCGTCCAACGTCTCTTTCTCTTCCCTTCCTTATTTTCCCC
>NW_012027758.1:3240-4053 GCF_000956235.1 Wasmannia auropunctata
TTCGACATATCGAGATATTTGAGATATCGATTTTAACATGCACTTTTTTCAGATAGGATAAATAAAACAGTAAAATCACAAAATTGTGTTAAGAATATTGTTTATTGTTATTATTATTGACTTTTAGAGTAACAATAATATAATACATTAATATAATATAATAACAATAATATAATGAAGTGATATTAATAAAATTACAAATAATGTAAATATAATATTTATGGTTCAAACTGATTACAAATATGATGATCATGAAAAAAATGTTATATGCAAAGAGATTGATCATGCACAAGTTATAATAGCAATATTGCCGCAAATATCGCATGTTACTTTGGAATGTTTTTTAAAACAAAAATTGACTGTGTATCAAATTCATTTGGTTTAATATCTACATAATCACTTTTATGCCAAGCATACTGAAATAAATTTTGAAATCTTGGAGATGAAAATTGAAAATGTGTCAATGATTGTAGTTTTAAAATAGAATCTCTTGAATGAAGTTTTCTAAATCTAGAAGCATGACCATATCCGAAAAATGTTTTATAAAATTTTTCTATAATCTAAAACCGTATACATCTAACGGTTGTATTTGACCTGTTGTTCCAGCTGGTATAGTTAAGGTAACAAAATTTTCTACTGATTCTGGTCTATTTCTGGCAACTACGTCAGGACAATGACCAATCCATGAGTCTAATAATAGAACTGATTTAGGACCAACATTCGGGAAAAAAACTTCCCTTAACCACATTTCAAAATGATTTGACGTTAATTTTCCAGATTTAGAAGCCATGACATAAATATTGTCATGTTTAA
>NW_012027759.1:0-414 GCF_000956235.1 Wasmannia auropunctata
GAATTACTTATTACAAGAACGAAATATTTATTGTACGAAAGACAATATACATAAAGAAAAGAAACTTGAATTGTAAAAAGGACTTGTGCGTGCGTGCACTGAGACGGTTACTACCGAAACTTGAACTGACATAGAATAGAAAATATATAAGAACGGAATACATAAGAAAGCAGCGCTCTCGCGACAAAGGCATTGGCTCTCCTGCATCTCAGGCGGCGCTGTCCGGAAACCATAGAATGAATTAAGAATGAAAGCAATGATCGTTTCCTAATCTTAACACTCCCATCAAATGATCACTTGCTTGACAAAAGAACCGCTACTAGATTCTTAAGATTGACAATCCTTTTTGAACACATGGACGCTTTCCATGCCTATCGCATTTCTTAATTTTTTGAAATCGATCACGTGGTAGAG
>NW_012027759.1:8006-8718 GCF_000956235.1 Wasmannia auropunctata
ATAAATTATAACAATTAAAATAATATAATTTGTAAGTATTTAAAAATTGTAACTTGTACGGATATTTTTCAGAATTTATATTGATATTAATTTCGTCAAATTATTAAAAAACACATGCCTATAAAACTGACTTAAACTGAAAATATTTTTTATCTTCACTAGCTTTTTGTTTTGTTCTGTATTATTATTACCTTAAGAGTATACGTTCTTTTTCTAAAATAATTGCTTTTTTCAGTTTTCTCATAAGTAATATATAGATTGGTATGTATAGGGCGCCAATCAAATCTAATGCCGTTCTTACTGGTTGCTACACTCGCACAGGGTCAGCTCGTATTAATAAAAACGGTAAACAAACGAAATTTTACGCGGGCGATCGTTGCTAAGCGGAACGCGGGAACGCATTGTCTGTCAAGGCATGGTGGTGTGCACGTTGGATTTTAACCTCTCTGATCGTCATAAAGAGTTTAGATTATTTTCGATAAAAAATATAAGTAATTTGCAATCTGTCAATCTTCTGTAGAAAGTTATTGTGAACGTGTAGTTATTCTTTGGTTTTTACACAGCAGTATTATGTGTGAAATGGAATATAACTATCGTCTAGTTGTGTTCATAAATAAAAAGAAAAAGAAGGAAATTGAAATAGTCCCATCAACGTGGCTTCATAGTGATCAAGTTTCAAATGCATTGCTTTGCAAATTTATGCCAGGACCTT
>NW_012027760.1:0-604 GCF_000956235.1 Wasmannia auropunctata
GACGTGTGCTCTTCCGATCTTAAGAACCTATTAACAAATACAAAATATTTATTTTATTTTGTCTTCTCTACTTTATTCCATTTTAATATTTATTTTTTATTTATTTTATTACATTCCATTTTTTATTTTATTTGTTTTATTTTTTATTTATTTTATTACATTCCATTTTTTATTTTATTTGTTTTATTTTTTATTTATTTTATTTTATTTATTTCATTATATCATTCCTTATTTTAATAAACCGAAAAGATTAGACAGATCCCTACGCAAGATAAGACGTATCATAAATCACAAGTAAAACATTAAAGCATGTATTGCTTTAACTCGACACATCGTTAGAAAATTATTTTTTATTTCTACAATAGATATTAGCTATGTGATAGGCGGGTTTTATTTGATTTGATTCATTATTTTATCTAATTTTATACATATATTTATTTTATTTTACTTTATTGATAAAATGAATCGTATATCATCACTACCATGTAAGACCATGAGAGAAACAAAAGAGCTATGACAGGGACGAGAGAGCCGTGAAAGAAACAAGAAGCTAGAGATAAGAAAGCCGTGGGAGAAACAAGAAAGTTATGAGAGAGACAAGAGA
>NW_012027760.1:7996-8443 GCF_000956235.1 Wasmannia auropunctata
TAGGTCAAGGGGGGATTAATTAATTAATTAAACAATAATCGATTGAATCATCAATTAATTGATAACAATTAATTGATAACAATTAATTTTTTTATCAATTATATTTTTCGTGGACCGCTGCCGCCACGTGCGCGGTGACGCCATTTTGAACGCGGTGTCGCCACCGTCGCCGCCACGTGCGTGGGTGACGCCATTTTAAACGCGGTGCTGCCACCGTCGCCACCGCCGAAACGTGTGCGGGTGACGCCATTTTGAACGCGGTGCTGCCACCGTCGCCACCGCCGTCACGTGTGCGGATGCCGACATTTTGAACGCGCCGCTACCACGTGGACTGCGACGTCATTTTGGTGACATGTTCCGACATGTTCTCGAAGGTTCACGTTTACGTTATTATTATCATGCAAGTACAATTATTATTAATACTATTGATCTTAACTACAGGTAAAA
>NW_012027761.1:0-422 GCF_000956235.1 Wasmannia auropunctata
TTATTCGTTTATCATCTCGTGTCTCTGCTGCAGCTTCTCCATGGCACGTGCAATAGACATTGCGTTTTGCGCGTTTCGCGAAATCATGAATTAAATTAATTATCGTTGCAAGGGACACGGGACCGATTGTGAGATCGTCTCGAATGTCACCGACTTCTCGCATCACGTTTCAACACGCGTCTAACGTCGACGAGGCTTTCTCATTCACGATCCAAAGACTTCTTCTAGCCGAAGCTAGGAATGGTAACAAGACGTTTGTGTACTAAGACAAGCGGACCTCGTTTTGGGGAGTCTTCCGCCCACGACTCGTGCAGATGATCGCGTTTAATCCAGCTTATCGGCTTGCTAGACGCTAAGTCCACGAGACACAGAAGTGACTCAATGGACCGAAAAACGGAGCGAGAAGTATGATAAACATTTTT
>NW_012027761.1:8019-8370 GCF_000956235.1 Wasmannia auropunctata
AGTAAAAATTTGTATTGCAGAAATCGAAAATATAAAAAATCGACCTAGGTCAACTCCTACATGGTCATTCTTCGATTTTTGACATGAGGGCCTTTATGAAAAATTTTTATTGCAGAAATCGATAAATATAAAAAATTGTCCGAGGGAAAATTAGTCATATTTATTTTTCAGATTTTTCGATTTTTGGTTCAAAAAAATTTTCGAGAAATTTTTATTGCAGAAATCGAAAAATATAAAAAATTGTCCTAGGGAAAATTAGTCATATTTATTTTCAGATTTTTCGATTTTTGGTTCAGAAAAATTTTTGTAAAATTTTTATTGCAGAAATCGAAAAATATAAAAAATTGTCCA
>NW_012027762.1:0-516 GCF_000956235.1 Wasmannia auropunctata
CATCCCCATTCTGTTATATACATTCCCATTCTGTTATATACATCCCCATTCTGTTATATACATCCCCATTCTGTTATATACATCCCCATTCTTAGCATAACCCAGGATCAACGACGAGGACGTGACGGGGTTCTGATCCCTTTTTTATATATTTTTTATTTTTTTTATTTTGTTATTTTTATTTATTTATTTATTTTTTTTATTTTTTTTAAATATTTTTTCAATAATTTTTTAAAATTATTTTTTTATTTTTTGAAAAATACGTATATACGGATATATGTTATAAGGTATATTAATACTTACTGAATAAAATGTATATTAATTCTTAAACTTCAATAACATTAAACTCATTTTCTGGATTTTGTTGTGGCGGCCTATTTCCAGCATCGTAAATGTCACGGGTAAGCTGTGTTGATGGATATCGAATGTTTTGCACATGTCGTGCGTATCCTGAAAACAAAAACTAGCCGGAAAACATCTTATATTACGCCGATTCTTGACATTATAACATAGAAA
>NW_012027762.1:7885-8717 GCF_000956235.1 Wasmannia auropunctata
AGCGCTCGAGATTGACTGCAATCGACTGTCAAGATGGCAGTCGGTGCGATCCATGCAGGAGCAGATCTGGCGCTCTTGGGCGCGCGATTATCTGAGCTCGCTACAGACTCGCGCGAAGTGGACTAAGCCACAGCGCGACATTGAAAAAAACAAGCTCGTGCTTATAAAAAATCCATTACTATCCCCGTCGAAGTGAGAACTTGCTCGCGTGCAAGACACCCACCCGGGAACGGATGGCCATGTGCGAGTAGTCACTGTGCGCACCGCGCGTTCCGCATACAGGCGCCCGATCGCCCAGATCTGCCGCCTGCCTGTAACGTCAAGCCCTACCACGCCCTCTGCGCAGGGCTGAAGCGTTACTTCTCGTGTATATGATTTATAATCATTGTATATAGATGTATATAGCGTTGCTCATGTTAAAAAAAAAAAACCCTCCGACCTTGTTCCGAACAAGTGCTTAGATTAAGGTTACCAATGTGATGATTAGATTAAGCAACAGTTGTCATAGTTCGAGCTGGCTCAAGTAGTCAGCTTTCGTATTTTCAATACGAGGCGGGCGATATGTTCGGGCATGGGACCGACTCGTGCTCCGCGCGTGTTTCTCCCTCGGTCGGCCCGTGCTCCGACTGTTACGTGCCTTTCATCAAAATGCGTAAACAGGCAAAAAGTGCTCTCGTCACACTGGCACGTTCGCGCCGGATTGGCCGAGTTAGCACCGTGCGACTGTTCCGCCAATCGTTCCGATTCCCGATCCGCGGTGCTCTTGCCGGAAAAACCGGAGCAGCGACCCGCTCACCAGATTTTCGGACGATCAGGTATCGCGAGCACGTAT
>NW_012027763.1:0-1120 GCF_000956235.1 Wasmannia auropunctata
TTTTTTTATTTCTTTTTAATATTTTTTCTAATAATTTTTTAAAATTATTTTTTTTATTTTTTGAAAAATACGTAAATACGGATATATGTTATAAGGTATATTAATACTTACTGAATAAAATGTATATTAATTCTTAAACTTCAATAACATTAAACTCATTTTCTGGATTTTGTTGTGGCGGCCTATTTCCAGCATCGTAAATGTCACGGGTAAGCTGTGTTGATGGATATCGAATGTTTTGCACATGTCGTGCGTATCCTAAAAACCATAATACGCTGGTTATATGTGCACATGTACCAACGGTTCTAGCACCAGATTTACATGTACAGTAGTGTCCCTGTATAGGATTATCGTCATTATTTTCGGCCTCATCATCTATCTCGTCGTTTACCGGTATATATGCTATCCATAATTGATGTCTTGTCGAGTTGCGAAATCGAGAGAATACTCTTAATCTCATCAAACCAGGCTGTGGGACATTATCAACATTTCTTAACATTTCCAACTCCAACTGTTCTGTCTCATCTCGTTGCAATTTATCTTGTATGTAAAATGGGGCCATCTGTACTTGATAAACGCCAACAGTAAGCTCTTTTAAATAATTCAGAGTTAGAATTGGAAAGTCAGGTAAATGTTGAGAATTTAAACGGACCCATCTTTGTGCGTTCCTAATACGCAGATTTTCTACCTCTACAAGGACTTGGATAACATTGGGTTCTTTTGCTTGTTCAAGTAATTGACGCGCCATTTCTGCATCAGCTCCTTCCATGATAATGGGAGGATGGTACTTATTGCAAATCGAGCCAGCAATACGGTAAAAATCACCTAAATGTGGAAGATGAGGGATTGGTATTATGTTATCAAAGAATTTAAAGATGGATTTAATATGACCGTTTCTAGCCTCTACGATCCATCTTGTTTTAGTAACTAAACGCGAGCTATTAGCTTCTTCCGTAAGGAGTTGACGTTGTCCAGGTTGAAGACATTCTGGCATTTTGTATGTGATACCGAGACGGGCGAGTAGTTCCGTAACGTCTCGGTATCCCCTATCTAATATTATTACATCTCCTTCCTGGAACCATCTTCTCATTCTTTCAGCGTCTCTCTCAAACTCGTTTCG
>NW_012027763.1:3485-3908 GCF_000956235.1 Wasmannia auropunctata
GGTTTCCCTCACACCTTTTTCGCTTCCGCGCTGCCTGCTACGCCATGGAAAGGATAGTATAGTATTAAATGCGCAAATATATGTTTACAAGTATATATTGTATAAAAAATAAGTGTATTATATAAAATAGTCCAGCGCTGCCGCTACTTTCGTTATCTACACATAAGATAGTACTCTACTTTCGTCATCACTGTCATCTCTTGCACCAATGTTTGTAGATATAACTCATCGGCGGGTCCGCCGCTGCGCCCGTCGTTGCTGCGCCGCTCGCGCCGCCATTGTCATGCTGAACTCGTGATGGATGTCGCGAGGGAGGCTGCGCTGTTGCCTGTCGCTGTTTCCCGATCTTTCCGCCTCCTCCTCCTCCTCCTCCTTCTCCACCGGCGGAATAATTCGCGGCGTCGGAGGTAGCCTGCCAATAAC
>NW_012027764.1:0-658 GCF_000956235.1 Wasmannia auropunctata
TATCCCCTGTGTGCCTTGTCGACTCAGTTTGATATTTCAACGAGTCGTATCAGCAGGCATACACCTATCGATACGACTCGTCGAAATATCAATTACATTCTATACGCGAGGATAGGAAGGAATGGATGCGCGAACTTGGTCCAATGAAATGTTACATTTTTAAACATAATTTTTTGTTTATTAGCGGTCCAACCGCTACAATACAGAAAGCGCTTAACAAATGCACTGAACACGGCAAGAGAAACGTCTACGCGTTTTTGAAACCCGCGTATATTAATTTTAATATTCTCTTCTTGAGGAGTTCAAATTCGTCGTTCTCCAACATCTTTTCTACAATGTAATCTCGGAGTTCCTTATCTTCCTTCTCCTCGTCCTTTTCTTTTTTCGTCTTCAGGCGCTTTCTTTTTCCATATGCAGTTTGCTGTTCCATTTGCTTCGCAGGCGCCGAAGAATGACTAGTCTGAAATAAATAAAACAAGTGTATCAGCATGATGCGAATGAAATGTAAGGTTTAATCGCGAAAAAGGTAACACGATTACATATATCGTTTCGAATATGTCATGTCTCTCTTGCGCATACACGATATTCGCAATATTATAATGCCCATCATTGATCGTATTGCGAATATCATGTTCGCGCAAGAGTGACACGACAGAGA
>NW_012027764.1:12616-13251 GCF_000956235.1 Wasmannia auropunctata
TTTATTAAAGTCCTGGATGCGTTATAAAAATGATCTAATTACGTTAAAGCTTCTTGGCTATTATAGTAAAGGAATTATAATAAAGCGTTGTAATTTAGACTATCAAACAATACCCATAATTAGGAATTAAAATGCCGACAGCCCAATCTAATCTAACTGACTCAATATAATGCATCTTTAATTGATTCTACTCTTAACAACAAACATTTAAAAGATGTATGTAAAACAAATATATATAAAAAATATATATAAAAATATGTATGGACACAGATGTAACATCTATCGTATTAACTTTTTTACATATGCATATATAATCGATTATTTTTCTCAAGTGAGATGAATAATAGACTATGATTGGTTAATTTTCTTAAATTTTAAGTCTTAAGTCTTATTGTAGACGTTTAAAGCAACATCTACAATTAGATTTAAGATTTAAGATTTAAGAAAATTTATCAATTATTATCGATTATTCTTCCTAGTGAGATAAATAATCGACTATGATTGGTCAATTTTCTTAAATCTTAAGTTTTAAGTCTCATTGTAGACACCGCTTATGCAGCATCTATAATAAGACTTAAGACACAAGATTTTAAAAAATTGACTAATTATAATCGATTATTCATTTCACGTAAGAA
>NW_012027765.1:0-1709 GCF_000956235.1 Wasmannia auropunctata
TAATTTTCGCCCATCAATTTAGAAGAGTTATAGGAACTAAAATACTTTGGAAGTGATTTATATAGTTAACTGAACTCTCAGCCTCAATGTTGTAACGTGCAACTATATCATATATATCTCTCAATCATACTATTAGTTGTACAGACCATACTAGAGAGATAACAATAATGCTTCGGTTGAGGCAACCACATATATGAAGATACTCTAACCGAATATTATTTATCCTAAGCACTACGGTTGTGACGACCGTACTGATGAGCATACCTTAACAGATGAATGCCAAGTAACATCAATATAACTTAAATTCACATGCATTTCTTTTCCAAACATAGAGAATATTGTTGTAACATCCACAGCAATTTTTTCCGTGTTCTTGTCACTTATTTTTATAACAGCGAGCTCTCTGAGACAATGGCGTATATCTTATAAGATTGTTCGGTGCTAAAGTGACTAGTGGTAAAAGAACTTTCTAGTACTGATGTAAAAAGAGAAAGTAAAAAGGGAACGAAAAGAAAATATCACAAAATAAATGACTTTTTCCTATTAACATAAATAAATATACATTAATACATACAGAGTGTCCCGAAATTCGCGAATCAAAATATATAATTATAGCAAGAAAGTCTTCGAATAATTAAGTAAAAAGTTATTTGGAATTTTTTATTTTAAGCAGTAATTTTTAAGATATAAGATTATTTATTTAAATTTAGCCAATTATAGATTACAGTTAAACGGAAATATATCCGAGAGCGTGTCGATAGTCACGCATTTCACGCGCGTACTAATCTATAATTGGCTAAGTTTAAACTCTTATATGTATATCTAAAAAATTACTGCTTAAAATAAAAATTTACAAATAACTTTTTTTACTTAATTTTTCGAAGATTTTCTTGCTATAATATTTTGATTCGCAAATTTCGGGACATCCTGTATATACATTAGAGATATTTTTTATAGCATAAGAAATATATTTTATAGCTAAGGCAATGCTGGAAGGTCAGAATTATCGACATTACAATTGTATGAATATCTCCAATCTGACTAAACGTAATTGAAAATCCTTTCACAGGATTGAAATAGATATAAAATGTAGTGGTGGAACGTAGAAATTTGTAGTGAAAACGAAAAAAAAATTAAAAATTTATTTATTTATTTTTGTTTTTACTACAAATTTCTTTACCTCACCACTACATTTCATGTATATTTCAATCCCGTTCAATCAATTCGGAGTTATTCATATAACTGTAATGTCAGTAATTCCGATCTTCCATCAGCATTGCCTTATATGGTAATTTACTTAAAAATAAAATCGTACATCCACAATAACAAGAATCGCAACATACAGTTGTAACACACATTTATGCACATTTTATTTTGTTCTTCAAGTATGAGCAATAGTACAGGTAATACTGCTGCAATGGAACTGAATTCTTTAGTGCTGTACCGTGTGCAAGATATAGATCTCTTATAGATCTCTTAATCACATTATTTGTTCTGTAAACCACATTAAAGGGACAACAATAATCTCAATCTTTCGATTGAGGCAACCACACTCTTAATCATGTATCACCTAGTACCTCCAAATTCGAGGTATTTTTTGGAACATAGAAATGACATTTCGAGTTACACACTAAAAGGAGGTATTTTTCGCGGTACATTAGCACGAGGTACGGAATATATACAAAGTAATAATAAATTTGGCGATACAA
>NW_012027765.1:2448-5587 GCF_000956235.1 Wasmannia auropunctata
ATGTACCTCGTATTTATAAATACGAGGTACTCAGCGGTAAAAATGTACCGCCAGTGTTTGGCAAGTCTTTGATCAAATGACAAGACAATTGATTAAAGATTTCGTGTACCTCCAATTTTTTGCGATACTTGATTAAGAGTGCAAATATGAGGGTATTCTAATCAAATATTATTTATCCTAAAAATTACGATTGTGAGAATTATACTGATGGGTATAGCTTGACAGATGTATAATATTCAATGTAATATCAATATAACTTAAATTCACATACATTTCTTTTCCAAACATAGATAATATTATTGCAACAACCACAGCACTTTTTTCCGTGTGTTTTTAAATTTATTTTTCGTCAGATATATTAGAACGTTTACGATAATTTGAGGGTGCTTTTTATTACTTATGGCCAAGACTGTATAATTTAAACTTTAAAGAAGAAGAAGAAGAAGAAGAAGAAGACATTCAAAGCTTGTTTTTTTTTTTTACTTGAATTGGCAGCCGGTGTCGTGGTGCACGGTGATGTTCGCGTCAACGGTGTGTCGGCCGACTCCTCGTACATGAGACGCCACAGCGGCTTCATGCATCAGGAGGACATGTTTATCGAAACGATGACGGTGCTCGAGCATATCTGGTTTATGGTAAGAGTTCGTCCGTTCTTCATGCCCTAGCGTTGATTACGCGCTACACCTTTCACAAAATTTTCATCAGGCTAGAATGAAATTGGACAGGAGAATCCACACCTCGGACATTCGCCTCAGGATCGATCGTTTGTTGAGGAACGTCGGTCTGCTTGAGAGACGCGACACTTGCATCGGCGGCGGTGACGACCATAAGGTTTTGTCGGGCGGTGAAAAGAAGAGGCTAGCCTTTGCCACCGAGGTGCGTGACCTGCGTATTATTCTACGCGAAAAAAATAATTTTATTGAAAAGAAATCCTAAAATTGAGATACAAAACTGAAAATAATTTTGTTGGACCATTAAAATAATTATGTTGAAAAGTCAAACTGTACTCAGGGAAATGTTTCACTGTTTCAGCTGGAATTCTAAATATTACACTTAAATTACATCGCTGCTTTTTGTATCTGCTAAAAAATGTCTGTCATACGTAAAATTTATAGCAGCAATATTCTAAGAATATATACAAGAAAATATTGGTTTCATAACCGCAAATATAATTGGAGTCTGGATTGGAGTCTGGACTGATTAAACGTCATAGAAGAACTTTCTTGCTAAATTTGATAAATAATTCAGATATAATTTTTGTCTCTATTATCTATATTGATTAAATACAAAACATATGTGGTATCGCAGTGTTTACTAATCACTTATCCGTTTTAGTTAATTTTTCGTACCTAAATAATTCTCGCTATAATTGTAAGGTTACTTTTTCAGTGTGGTTGTTAGAATATTGCGATTTTTTTTACAGCAATTACTCATTTATATTGGACCATTAAAATAATTATGTTAGAAACTCAAACTTGGTTGTTAGAATATTACAATTTTCGCAGCAGTACTCATCTCTATATTTAAGTATCCAATATAATTATTTTGTTAGTCCAACAAAATTATTTTCGCATCTGGATATATTTAACTAAATTTTAGATTTTTCAGCAAAGTTTTATCTTTCGTCCAAAAAATGTGCTCGGGCGTTTTGTGCATATTCCCGAGTTTTTCTTTCAGCTGCTGACGGATCCCGAAATATTATTTCTGGACGAGCCGACAACGGGGCAGGACGCGCATTCGGCGGGCGTCCTCGTGTCGCATATGACCTCCTTCGCATTACGAAACCGCACGATTTTATGCACCATACATCAACCAAGTTCCACTATCTTCGACAGCTTCCATCGTATAATCCTTTTAGCCGGCGGTAGAGTGGCGTTCGCCGGTACCAGTGCGCAAGCGTTACAGTTTTTCTCCAGGTATTATTTCATAACTCAGAACATGAAACAGAGAACAAATCTTAATTTCATAGCTTTGGGGAAGTCTATAGTTTTAAAAGGTCGTCGGTATAAATATGTTCTGTTTAGAAGCCACCGGGATCAGGAAAATCCTAAATATTATCCCGCGGATAATATTTCCAGTTAAGGGGTTCACCACCCCTGAGGTTTTAAAATGATACCTTAAGTTTGGGATTTTTTTGTGGATAAATGGATAACTTTATTTAAAATCTGCTTAGAGGACATTATTGTACATACATAAGAAACCAAAAAAATATTTTTTTATTTTTCTTATGTCCAAAATGGCGACGCACTGGCCTACACTTGCGGAATCCGTTTTTTTCTATCGGTGTGCAGGATTCCAGGTACACAGTTTGATCTTGAACAAAACACAAAGAATTTTCATTATCTACATATTAAAAACTTTGGAAGTACCTAGGGATCTTTTTAAATATTAATTTTTCTCGAAATGGCAGCTATTTTAAGAAACACTTGTACTGGCGAATAATACACATTTTTCGTAAAATAAAATCCCTATGTACTTCCATAGTTTTTAATATGTAGACAATGAAAATTCTTTGTATTATGTTTAAGGTCAAACTGTGTGCCTGCAATATTGTACACCGATTTCAAGATTTAGAAAAAAGGCATTCGGCAAGTGGGCCAGTGTGCCACCATTTTGAACATTAAAAAAATATATTTTGTTTACTTTATTAAATATGTACAACAACGTCCTTAACATAATTTTTTAATAAAGTTATTTGTTTACCCAGAAAAAAATCCCAAATTTAGGTATCATTTTAGAGCCTCAGGGGTGGTGAGACCCCTTAAGAAACTTCTCAAGCGTATTCCTATGAAGTAGAAATGGCTTGGATAGGTGACCGCTTTAGAAACACCATGAAATTAGTTTCCGAAGACATTTTTAAAATTATAATTTTGTTTCGTGTATATTCTTTTTCTTTTTCTAACAGAATGCGATGCTAATCAATAAAATTTATTTTAGCAATAAAACTAGAAAATTATAATCAGTATTAAGTAGTAAGCACCAGTAGTTCTGTATAATAAATTGCAGCTAGTAATCCAGTACGTACTGTTCAGTATTTTGAAACTACTGGCCAAAATATAATATTGGCAGTAATTTACGGTAATTTATTACTGAATATCTTTGAGTAACTTCAGTAATACTTTTCTAGGGTATAATTAGC
>NW_012027766.1:0-1096 GCF_000956235.1 Wasmannia auropunctata
CTCCCGTGAAATAAATAATTCGCGCGAGCACGGATCAAACAAGGTTGTGGGAATCGCGTACGATTCCGGAGAGGCCGGAAGGTGGCAGCCCTCCGGGATGTGTCCCTCTGGCGACCGACGAGGAGCGGCGACGCGAAACTGGGCGCCAGACGTGCTCTAGGTCACGTCACTCGCGAAATGGCACGATTGCGCAATGCGCGATAGCGCGAACGAAATCTTTACGCGCGACGACGCTTGACCACCAAACGCCGCTCCCGAAGTCGATCGCACGAGGGCCGGCCGGCTCTACCTAACGGCAGAGGGGCAGGGCGAGGCAAAAGGGCGATGGGATGGCGCGGAGCGGGCGAAAGAATTCGTACTCCAAATTATTAACAATAACAAATAATAATCAGGTTTATTGGCCGCCTGGAAAGGCGGTAAGAAACGGCGGAGAAAGAAAGGAAAAGATAACACAATTCGATAGAAAAATACGGACGTGACGCGATTGATTCAACGCTAATAAGCGCGGATAATCCGACGGCACGATGAATTCCCGCGTGCGAAAGAAAAAGACAAGAAATAGGCGTGAAACTCGGCCGGAAACAAAAAGAAACGCATTCAAAACTAGTCGGCGCGATGGTACAAGAACGGACGAGGCTCGGTACGATGCGTGTACCGAGGTCTAACGACAATAAGTATTCCCGCGACAGCCGATCGTAAGTTTACGCGTCAGATACTCGTACGAAAACGAAGCAGACAGAAAATTGACTTACACCGATACGCAATGAAATCGCGCGCAATGTCACACTACAGCGCGGCGCACGACACTCGTGATTCCGCGTACTCACACACTTACTCTAAGTCCTCGCTCCGGCGCGAAGGCTTTGCGGCGAACTCACGACGACGATCTCCGGGTGGCTCGATACGCGACTCACGACACTCCCGATCGCTCACGGCCGATTCAATGAGAATCCTCGCACTTGAGGACGGACGCCGGTACGCCAAACCAAAGAGCAACTACGAAATACGCGTCGCCGGAGGGGCGCACGCGACGAGACTCTAACACTAAAATGGCGTTCACGTCCGCAGAGGGCGAGCAAGATCCTCGATCAGCCCG
>NW_012027766.1:2984-6168 GCF_000956235.1 Wasmannia auropunctata
GTACGTTCCACCATGTGCGTCAAATCCGCGGATAGCATTTCAGTATTGGTACACTCGGAATTTCTTCTTTGGTGTCACCTATAAGATTTTATACAATTTTCACGAAATATCAATAAATTGGTTGAAAATCTTGCTTACCTTTAACGGGGCTTTTCCAGTAATATTCGCTACCAGAAAATTCATTGCGATGTCCTCGCAATTCATGTGCTCATCGACCCATTCTTTATGTCACCAGGCATCGCTGTAGTGTACATGTAATTCCAATACTGAAAGGCATTGAAAAAGATATAAAGTTTTACACCCTATAACTGTACAATTCAATACTCGGACAAGGTGGTATAATTTACTTTGTTAGATTAATTTATACATTCTTGATGAGGATAACAGGAGAAGATGTTAGTTTATTTTCTAAAAAAAATAAAATCCAAGGATTCTTATAATAACGTGTTTGTGGCCTGAAATGTCAAATAAAAGTGTTAGGTATAAAATAACGAAACGCCTAATCTCTTGAGTGGAGGACAACATAAACGTTCGGTAGTGCTTACTTTATGATGAAAAGCTGCCCCTGTTAAAACCATGAAATACTGTTCGTCCATTCGTTTTCATACTTCCAACAATTGGTACCATTATTCCACATATGTAAGCGCGATAGAAACCCGACGATTCTATCCGGAAATTCCCTCCATACCTAAAAGTTTACCAATTATATGTTTTAATTACCAAACGAATAAAAATAAAAAAGATTTACAAAGATAGTAATTAACTTAATTGTGGTTGTAACGTTAATTATCGATCACTATGTTTAACCAAGTAGAAACGCCAAAAAACATCAAAAGTATCACACAAAGCAGTAGATATACTGAACTTTGAAGTGTTTGACTATGTTGGCTATGAAACCAGTTGTGAACACCCGGATGCATATATCCACACTGTGCAGATTATTCTTTATAAAACATAATAAAATAAATTATCTCTATCATAATAGAATTATAATGATCTACGAGATATTCACATAAATATTAACTTTTAACAAAATATTCTACAAAACTTTTCAAATAATTGTATCCTTAATATTATGTATCAACAATGTATCTTGTTTTTGAAACTTACTTATTTACTAATTTATATCTTATACATATTAAAATATTAAAATCAATTTTTATAAAATTTTAATATTAAAATTGTAAAATATTTTAATACTTACACCTGATGTAAGAACATAATCTTTAAATTCATCCATAATAGTAACTGTTATATCGTTAAACATACCTTCCAATTTTGACGTGAACTAACATCCACATTCAGTCTAAAAAAAAAAACATTAAAAACACGTTATTAATTTCTATTAATATAAGAATATGTAAGCAACATCACAATTCAGATACAAAATAATTTTAGTCTAGAAAATCATTATCTAATTCTAGGTCTCAACCTTAAATTTAGATATATTTTTTCCACTATTATCTGAAACAAACTTATTCATCAATAATCGTTTAACTAAATGTTGTTTATGATACCATTTAAATACAATTTGGTCTTGTAAAAAACGCTATAAAACCATAGCTTTATCTAAAATTCCCTTAATCTCGTACTCTATCATCTAAAACCAAATATATAGGTATATATATACATGTATCGAAAATAATAAAATATGTAATATTGCAATTATATATATACATAATACCCTTGACACCTTTCTTCAATTTGTCGTCAATAAAAAATAAGAAATATTCTGGACTTTTAGGATTTAAATTAAGAAAATATTAAAAATTTGATACTGTCATCTGTGTGTAATTCTTGTAATTATTAAAAAAATAATAGAGAAAATTATCGAAGTGATTCTTTAGACCTAACAAGTTTTCAACATAAAGAACGACATTTATGATTAATTTATGAACTAACACACGGCTTCGCTCTCTAAAAAATTAAGATACACAATCACATACAATGCGCAATTCAACATTCTCGAAAATAGTTTATACATACAACCAAAAACTGTTATCCGATTTTTGAGCATGTGCACTACAATACTATTTTCCACCTAACAAGTACAAAAAAATAATAAAATTAGTATTTAACAACATAATACATAATAAAAAAATTTACACTATTAATATAATGCAAATTATAAATAAAAAATAAACACACCTCAACAATAGTTTTCATATGTATTTTAATTAACTCTTCTTCTATAACCTCTACTATCCGTGATTCAATGAATTCATTTGAATAGTGTTTTGCCCTTTCGGATTCCTCACAATTTCTAGCTCCAACTTTCTTCATGTATATACAGCGATACACTATTTTTTACCAAAAATTTTTAAGATTCTATTTGAAAAAAATGTATCCCGTAAAAGAGCTCTAACACATCTATATTTGATCATCTAAAATCAATAAGAAACTTATTAACATATTAAACATATTTAACAATCATTCGTTTTACATAAATAGACAATTACAACAATTTAATATTACAAAATCAATAATCAAAGATTGTTATAGTGTAATAGAATTTTAAGACATCCAGATTCCTTATAAAGCAATACAAAATATTAATATTAATAATTTAATATGTAATCTTATAATATTTTAATATTTAATGTTTTAATACTTTTTATTAATATTTTGTGTCTCGAAATACAAGATTTATACTTGTATACTGTATATAGTAATCATTCATATATACATTTATAAATCAATTCTATGAGAAATAAAATTTTACAATTAAATAATATTACAATTATATATGTACATACATAATACTAACTTCCTTGACACCTTTCTTCAATTTGTCGTCGATAAATAAGAGATATTCCAGACTTTTAGGATTTAAATGAAGAAAATTCAAAGTCTAATATCATATAGAAAATGATCAAAGCGATACTTTAAACCTAACAAGTTTTGAACGTAAGGAACAGCATTTGTGGTTAATTCATGCTCTTCTTAAATTAACACACGATTTTACTCTCCAAGAATTTGAGATACACAATCACATACAATGTACAATCCATCTGACACTCTCGAAAATAGTTTATATATACAACTAAAATCTTCTGTTTTCTAATTTTTAAGCATATGCACTACACCACTGTTTTCCACCTATCAAACACAGAGGAATATTAAGATTAGTATTTAACAACACGGTACATAATTTACACTGAACAATTAAGATAAGACAAATTAT
>NW_012027767.1:0-437 GCF_000956235.1 Wasmannia auropunctata
TTTAGATGACCATCCCCGGGAAGCTGATAATATTCTTGAAATAGCGCGATCGCGTGTTTTAATACCTCATGATGATTCACTGTTAGTGTGTTGTTTTCATGTAAATAGCCATATCGTTTAAGATAATGGATTACTTTTGTTTCGTTATATCCATAAATGGTCGGAGCGATCGTGATTATTACGATGACGATGAAAGTGAATGCGAGTGACATGCTCGGTTCACGATGCAAATGTACTTTGTCGCAGTTCTTCTCGAGAATGATTGAGGTGTGATTCACTACGTACTGTATGGGAAAAAAACGCGAGTATGATATATATAGATAAAAATCGAGCGAGATGACAATGTATACACGTATGACGCATACACGTCGTATACACATGGATGACGCATACACGTATTTACTGTTTCGCGATATGGAAATAGGATATTATATAAG
>NW_012027767.1:8083-8569 GCF_000956235.1 Wasmannia auropunctata
ACAAAGGTAGATATCGGCGAGGGTTTAATGACTTTGCTGTACTGTAGAACGATTAGTGAGTGTCGAAACGTTATCTCGACATGAGTGACCAACAACGCCCAATCGAAGTACTTATAACGACGACGCCGAGAACTGTGGACAAGGCGACGAATACAGAACCAGTGGTGGTTATTGCTTTGAACAATATCAACAACGGTGATAACGACAACGACGACGACGACGACGATGACGACGACAATGACGACAATGGCGTCGAGGGGGACAACAATGGAATCAGCGGCGGTGACAGCAAAGCCATTTGCAACAGTAACGATGACGTCAAACGAAAAGAGGAAACGAAAAAAAAAGCATGACATCGTGGAACGTGAAAAAACGCTGAGGGAGATCGCTAGAACACGCGAATCAATTCGAAAAAAACATAGAGCGTTAAAAACTGGTGGGATAGAGGACGAAATCATTCTGGAGAAACAATTTAGACCCATTGTA
>NW_012027767.1:21103-21649 GCF_000956235.1 Wasmannia auropunctata
ACCTGCTCATTCAGCACAAGCATCTCACGTTATCGCGGTCGTCTCCGTACGTGCAGCCTCACAGTGATTTCTCTCCGCGAAAATCGAGCAATCGACCGTATTGATCCACAACGCGGATAGTCCGATCCGATATGCTCCGTGCAATGATCGGAAGGTAAATGATCTGTGCCGGTGTTTCCGATATCTTATATCCTGGCGGCACGCTCGGTGAAAACTCGTGTATCGTATGTACACACTTGTCGTTACTATACGCACCCGCGGTCATGTTACACTCTATGCGAATGATGTTTACATTCATGATATTTATCGGTACGTTTGATTCGTGCCATTGACGTGGTTCCAGCGTGCGATTTGATGAAAATCCCAACAGCGATCCAATGTTACTGGATTTTGTGAAATTTATCCGATACGCGCACTTGATCTCGCTCTTAACTGTAACTCGGTAGCAAATAAATTATTGTCTATAATATAAATATCATTTTGGATTAGACTATTATGGATTGCAAATGATTTTTCATATAGATGAGAGACTGTTTCACAGACAGA
>NW_012027768.1:0-464 GCF_000956235.1 Wasmannia auropunctata
TCATCGTTTGTGCATCCGTAATAAGTTTTACGAAAACGAGCATACATATCAAACAGAATGGCGTATCTGTTTTTATCAAAGTCTAGATTTAAGTCGTCGTACGGATAAAATTCTGAATTTAAATAAAGTTTCACATTGGTTAATTTACATTCATCGAATAAAGAAGCATCTTTAGACATGACGTTCTTTCGACCAGTCTGCAAGGCAAAGATAACGTATCGTGGTTTTTCTAGTTGCGTCGCAGTCTTCACAGCCCATGAATGCTTGGTAGTGCTCTGCAACAAGGGGTACTCGTACAGATCCCACGAGCGAAAACTCACGCTCAGATATCGGCCGCTTTCCAAAGCTCGTAGCATAGACAGTTTATTGACCTCGTTTAACATGACGTGAGGCATTCGCCATTGCACCTTGTGTATTTCGACTTTAGGCTCAGTCGCGGCATCTCCCACGAGACAATTGTTATA
>NW_012027768.1:8169-8558 GCF_000956235.1 Wasmannia auropunctata
GCCGGAACACAAGGACTTTACGAATTGATTTTCATGTGTTATCCAAATAAAGCGGTCTACAATGACGATGATCTACAGAAATATCAGAGTATTCTATTAGCTACAAACGCATACAGACGCGATCGCAGCGCGCAGGGTCAAATAATGGGTAACAAGGGTCACAAGTATAAGAATATAATCGCACCTCTGTTGCCAGAAGATGTGAAAAGCGGTAAAAAAATTGGAAAAGGTATACCGCTCACCATGACAGTGAATGATAGCAAGATTGAATACATTCATTGGGACGATCCCAACGAGCTTGTAGATCGCCTCCGATTGCTCGAGGCCTCGCGCCAAGCTGGTCACAATGCGCACGACAACGAGATGCTGTCGATTATCGAGGAACTTCA
>NW_012027769.1:0-829 GCF_000956235.1 Wasmannia auropunctata
ATTATTGCATTTCGGCACAGACAAAGTTATTGGTTTCGCGAGAAAACATTTTTACGCGTTGAACATAGATAAAATAGCGCGAGATGTAGTCGCGTCGTGCGACACATGTAAACAGACTAAACATTATGCGAGAGCAACCGAGGGAGACCAATATTACGAATTACCGCGAGGACCCAATAAAACATTATCAATTGATATTTTCGGTCCTTTACCACAAACTGCACGAGGAAATAAATACATACTCGTTACTATATGGATCAGTTTTCGAAATATACGAAACTGTATCCAATGCCGAATCAAACACTAGAGACGATACTCGATATATTAACGGATCTACATTTTCCACACGTAGGTCAACCTAAGGAAATATTAACGGACAATGGAGGTCAATTTGCGACACGTCGATGGCAAGCATTCATGGACGATTTTGAAATTTTAACAAGAAAAACTTCACCCTACAACCCACAGTCAAATCCCGTTGAGAGGGTAATGAGAGAAATCGGACGAATTATAAGAACGTACGCTAGTGACAAACATTGCACGTGGGATAAAATAGTCGAGAGGGCTGAAGCAGTTATTAATGCAACGACACATTCATCAACAGGCTATGCACCGGATGAGTTGCACTTTGATGAAGACATAGATCTGGAAATTAACCCAACATTGAGACCTAGGGAACCAGACGAAAAAACGCATAGAGCGCAAAAGATTAAATGGGCTAGAGAAAACCTAAATAAAGCGGCAAATAAGAGAAAGGTTCAATTCGATAAAACATCTCATGCCAAGGTGTATCAACCAGGTACACTTGTGTGGCTAAAATTACATAGAA
>NW_012027769.1:8405-9115 GCF_000956235.1 Wasmannia auropunctata
CGGTGGGAACGTCGCGGGCGCTCGGATACGGCGGTTCCGCGCTTCGCACGTCGGGATTCGACGTTTGTAATGGTAGAAACGCCGCGAACGCAAGGATACGACGTTTCCGGGCGTTCAAACGGCGAGAATCGACGTTTGAGCGGTGGGAACGTCGCGGGCGCTCGGATTACGGCCGTTTTCGCGCTTCGCACGTCGAGATTCGACGTTTGAATGGTAGAAACGCCGCGAACGCAAGGATACGACGTTTCCGAGCTTCAAACGGCGAGAATCGACGTTTGAGCGGTGGGAACGTCGCGGGCGCGCGGATACGGCGTTTTCGCGCTTCGCACGTCGAGATTCGACGTTTGAATGGTAGAAACGCCGCGAACGCAAGGATACGACGTTTCCGAGCTTCAAACGGCGAGAATCGACGTTTGAGCGGTGGGAACGTCGCGGGCGCTCGGATACGGCGGTTTGGCGTTTCGCACGTCGAGATTCGACGTTTGAATGGTAGAAACCCCGCGAACGCAAGGATACGACGTTTCCGAGCTTCAAACGGCGAGAATCGACGTTTGAGCGGTTGGAACGTCGCGGGCGCTCGGATACGGCGGTTCCGCGCTTCGCATGTCGAGATTCGACGTTTGAATGGTAGAAACGCCGCGAACGCCAGGATACGACGTTTCCGAGCTTCAAACGGCGAGAATCGACGTTTGAGCGGTGGGACTGAGTCG
>NW_012027770.1:0-702 GCF_000956235.1 Wasmannia auropunctata
GCTGGGGGTGCAGGCATCGATCGCGTATCAAACGCGATCTACGTCGCTTTTGCGTGCGAGCGGCGACAACGGGCGATCGAGCTGACAAGCGAGAAAACGAGCGAGCGATATAGAGTCTGAGAGGCCGAGAGGGCTGCCGGCTTGGAAGTGTCCACGAGAACGTCGGGAGAAGACCGTGCCGGTGAGGTGACCCTCTGTTTCCCAACGCTGTAAAGCCACGGGCAGGTGGTCAAGGACCCGAGCAGAAATTAGATCGGGAATGCCAGATGCATGACTAACGCCTGATCGGGAAAGAGTAGGGTTTGCCGTAATACGGAATTCCCGATTCTGGCCTGATTGGGAAACACTAGGAGATGCCATGACATGGAATTCCCGATTCTTGCCTGATCAGGAAACGATAGGATATGCCCTGATACGGAATTCCCGATCCTTGCCTGATGGGGAAGCAATAAGATATGCTCTAATATGAAACTCCCAGCTTTTGCCTGATTTAGAGGGATAACCTCAAAAAGCAAGATTTTTTCTAACACAGTTTTAAAAATTTTGCGTGAATTAATTAAAAAATTTATATAAGCGATATACTATATTTATACCTATTCTTATAATAGTGTTAAATATCGAAACATGGATGCGATCAATGATAAAACATGTTTGATAACGCGCGTTATAATAATCTCTAGCTGAATTTTTGCTTATTCTCTA
>NW_012027770.1:8049-8466 GCF_000956235.1 Wasmannia auropunctata
TATTCGAACAATGACACCATAAAATTAGTTGCTCACACTGAGTTTGACNTAAAAATGATATGCAAGTATCGTACTATCAAAATAAGTCGGTTTCCGATTTTGTTGCTACCTGTAACATGAAAAATTAAATAGTTTATCCCGCCCGATCACTCCGCGCGCTCTAAGTTCTCTTGCCCGAGCCTTCCAGATTTTGTTGCTCGCATAAATTTGGTATATTAATAAACTGTAAGCATCGTAGTATCGAAAAAAGTCGGTTTCCGATTTTGTTGCTAGCTGTAACATGAAAAATTAAATAGTTTATCCCGCCCGACCGCGTCGCGCGCTCTAAGTTCTCTTGCCAAATCTTTCTAGATTTTGTTGCTCGCATAAATGAGACATATAAATCATTTATAAGCATCGTAGTATCGAAAAAGGTGG
>NW_012027771.1:0-481 GCF_000956235.1 Wasmannia auropunctata
AATCGCGGTGTCGCACGTGATCAGGTGGCCCGCGGTAGCGCGGACTTCAAATTAGGCCCGTGTCCCTCATCGAGTTTCGGCGTCGACCCTGCTCATTCGTCTCGCTTCCGTACAATTCGCCGTCGGCAACCCGATCCTGGCCAGATCGTGAGAGTTCATTGCCTCCGTATTTACACTCGGATTGCTGAAAGTAATCGGCGGCAGTAACAAGCTCATAACAGAGAACATCGAGATAACGTTCGTAGGAACTATGTCTGACCTGCGTGCTCCGTTTCTCCCGCGATGAGCCAGTCGTTCCGAGACCGATGTCTCTCTCCCTCTCGCTGCTTGGTGTAGACGATTTCCTAATGTCGCCGATCTATACCTACGGTTACGCTCACGAGGAGAGAAAAAGTTAAATAAAGCGCGCGGCAATAAGATCGAAAACGCAATGCGCGCGGATACGCTCGCCTCCCTAAATCGGGGAGGACGCAGGATCCGA
>NW_012027771.1:2825-3288 GCF_000956235.1 Wasmannia auropunctata
TTTTGGATTTTGTGCAGAACATAGAGGATTTAGATTACGCGGAAGGGATTTAAGAAATTATTCTAAGTAAAGATTCTAGTTTTTATTGTTTTTCGTTCTAGAGTATTCCGAGTTCAGTAAGAAGAGAGAATTTTAAGAAGGAAACGTGTTACTATTAGAGAGATAAAGTTAATTTTAAGAAGGCTACCTCGCCCGCGGTTTTTGATCCGTGGTTTTCCCGCGGGACTCAGGGCGAATGCCGAGGTGGGGACAAGGGGAGTGCTGATGCACGTGTGGTACCATGGAAAGTTAATCCCACCCCTTGTTCGAAGAAACAAGAAAGAAGAGCCCAAGATCAAGATCAAAATCAAGATCAAGATCAAGACGACAGAAAAGAGGCAAGAAGCGGGCAGGAGGCCAGTGTTCAAGTCGACGGCAGACTCTCCGCTTCCTGGAGGGTGCGCGTGGGATGGCCGCCGGCATC
>NW_012027772.1:0-573 GCF_000956235.1 Wasmannia auropunctata
TATATACGGAATCTTTCTCGGCGATAGCCGAATTACAAACGAGAACGATAAGTCTGAACGCGAGTTCCTCGCGTCCCGTCTGACACAAGTATAAATCGGCGGCTTTACAATGGTGCGTTCGTCTCACCGAAAACTCCTCGTGGCGTGAACGGTAGCTCGTCGGGGCCGCAGTGGGATTCTCGGCGGACAATCTCTCAGTCGAAAAATGCTTATGTCGCCCTGCGTCCTTCCTCTCTAATCACCACAGCACAAGTGCCGAGGGCTGCTGCTGCCGTGAGCTCGGTGGGCCGGAGGGCCCACGTGGTATCTTCTTCCGCGCCCCTAATTGGCGGGCGTGCGAGCTCGCGACCTCCGCGAATCGCGCGAGGTGCGTAGCGCCGCGGGTCCTGCGTCCCCGCGCGCGATATTCGAATTAGCGGCGGTATCCTTCTCGCCGGCGGTACCATCAGGTGCGCTCCCGGGTTGGCACGCTCAGGCAGCTCACCCTCCGGGACAGATTCTATGGAGGGGCCGTCCCTGGCTGCCGGTCTGATCCTCCGGGGCGCCCTGTCGCGTTGCCGGCTACGGGGGTCT
>NW_012027772.1:12417-13348 GCF_000956235.1 Wasmannia auropunctata
TGTGCGATTTTTAATTCGCGTCGAGGAATCTTGCAAAATTCGTAACAAATTTTGTCGCATCTTTATTTGTATTCGTAATGCTCCGTAAGAGATCAGTAAGATCGATAAAAAGTAGAGACTTTAAGCTATAAAATGTTTATTCGATTATCTTAAAAGATTAAAAAATTTTAATCTATTGTAATTTGAGTGCCAAGAAAAGATTTGCAACTTCGTAAATTCGTTCACTTTGCAAAATTTTCAATGTTTAAGTCATCTTTTTTTCCATACCTCGTTCCTTAGTGTAAAATCATCATTGAGGAAAATTAATTCTGGAAATCAAAAGGCTTCGCCCTTTAAAATGAGTTCAGGAAGATTGTTTTACGATTATTTTTTCACAAAGTTATTACAGTTTAAATATCGACGATTTTTCAGCTTCATTATTCAATTTTTTCAAAATTTAATGAGCTTTTAATAGCAAAATTCAAGAATCAGATATTTTATTCTCCATAGGAAAGTGTAACGTTGCAAAGTTAACAAATCGTAACAAAATTTTTTAATAAGCATTTTATAGCTTAAGAGGATCCTAAACCCTAGATCAAACTTCAAAAATCCGCTGTTTTACCGACAATTTGTTAGTATGTATGCGTGCGATATTGATGTAGTAGTGTGTAGTGATGTGTCATGTTTATTATATACATCAATATATCTCACGCATACATACAGGGTGTCCCGTAACGCTTAATTAATATTTCAAGGTGTGAAAGAGAATGAAATTTTGAACTAAAAGTTCCTCTTTCAATTTTGGCTCAGACCATTATTTACAGAGTTATTAACGAATAAAGTTAATCAATCAGATCGCGCTTAGCCGGAGTACGCAGGAGCGTAGCGTGCCGTACGTGCGGATCTTCGCGCTCACTTCACAGGTGAATGTATGTGAAGTGAGCGCGAAGAA
>NW_012027773.1:0-545 GCF_000956235.1 Wasmannia auropunctata
ACTTAAATAGTATAGAGAATAAAATAACGTTAAAGCGCAGAGAGGAGCTCAGTTTCGTAGAGAAAAGTACGTTAGAAAAAGTTAGGATATTATACCGGCGTGTTAAAGGATAAAATTGTAAAAGCCGGAGGCGATTCTGCGAAACGAAAGAACAAAAATGAGAGCGGTAGAAAGAAACCGGTAGTCAGGGAAATAGAATATTTAGATAGCCCGATAATAACCTCAGAGAGAAAAAGTAAAATAAGAGCGCGAGAGAAAATCGCGAATAGACTAGACGCGAGTAGCGAAATAGACGTTGTGAACGTTAGTAGCGAAGCGCGAATAGAGTTAGGGCAGCAAGAAAGAAGAGACGACTTACCGGATATTCATGCCGATGAGACGATGCTGTACATCCGAGATGACGACGAGATTCCGGAGCATCAGACGATGATTCCGAAGGAGTGCAGCACACCTGTAAAGGAGAAAAGTGTGAAATCGTCACGCGAAGATGCCGAGGGCGACACACGTACCAGAATTCCGTTGGAGCAGCAGCCCAAGTGGAAGCA
>NW_012027773.1:2843-3489 GCF_000956235.1 Wasmannia auropunctata
CTTGATCATGAGCAAATCGGCTCACAATTGACTCACAAATCCGCGAGAGGGGCAACGCGATACGGTAAAACCAATTAAAATTGATTCCCCTCACAATCGAGCCACTTATTCCCGGAGACGGCGGGAAAGGTGACTGCGAGCCTCGTCAGCCACAACCGGTCTGACGTCACGGGGCGATTCGCGGGTCCTGAGATACCCGCGCACCACAAAGTGGTGCCTAGCGACATCCGCCGGGATTCTCCGTCACAAAGTTTGTACCCCACTAGAGTGAGAAATTTCAATTAGACAAAGACGCCGAGTGGGGGTATAAAAAGATCTCCCGCCTAGCAACCATGGACAGTTGTTTCCGAATCGTCGAAGAGACAACACCTCTCGTGTCGTGTAAAACGGAAAGTCCCGGCCGCGACGTAATATTCCGCCGTCGTTAATACATATTCGAAATTAATTCGAGTTGCGCGAATACGCGAAAGGCGTGCGCTAATTAAATACGCGTGAAACGCGAAAAAGCCGCGAGTGATTCTCGTGCGCGATACGGTAAACCGCGAGCGGAAAGGCAAACGGCCATCGTGAGACTCGGGTACCGCCGAACCGCCATTAACGAAAGGCGCGTTCATTCTATAATTATTTCTTTTCTCATTTCTTTCTA
>NW_012027774.1:0-654 GCF_000956235.1 Wasmannia auropunctata
AATCTTTACAATATATATACCGAAACTAATGGGTGTGGCATATTTTTCGCAAATGTTGCAGATATCGTTTGATTTCGCGACGTGATCTCGCTGCCATGCATTGGCGCTTGATCAAAATGCTTAATTGCATTTTTTAACATATGTTCGATGACCGCGAGACATTTAGATTGAAAGAATATTATATTACGCGAATCTAATGTATCACAGCAGCCGTACATCGGCGCTTGTGCAAAAATGCTAAAATGCATTTTTAACACGTTCGGTGATCTCATCGATATTTTGATTGTGCATAAAAAATCACGTATTACACAAAAGTATTATGTGACAGCCGCCATACATCGGCGCTTATGCAAAATGCTTAATTGCATTTTTTAACATGCTGATCTCACCGATATTTTAATTGTCTTTATAAAAATCTTATATTACATAGGAGTATTATGTGACAGCTGATCAAATTGTTGAATTGCATTTTTAACACGTGTTCAATGTAGTGAGACATTATTTGTCCTTGAAAAAATATTATATTACGCGAATCTATTGTGTCACAGCTGCCGTACATCGGCGCTTCACCAAATGCTAAATTGCAGTTTTTACGCGTGTTTGACGATGCGATTTCAGCGCGAGGCATTATGGCTGCTCGTATAAATGCTCTTA
>NW_012027774.1:3120-3633 GCF_000956235.1 Wasmannia auropunctata
TATCCCCTGTGTGCCTTGTCGACTCAGTTGTATGCTATACGAAGTTATTACGTAATCAGCGTCGGATCTATATCTCATGTGGAAATACTTATTGGTGACAACCGAGGCAATTATATTATCCTGCCTTATGGAATGTGGAGGATGTTTATCGAGAGACGTATGGATATTGAACAATTTCTGCAATCAAGCGTTCCGTCTTCATTACGAATTCAAGATTTAGTTATAGATATCGTAAAAATACGCAATGAAAATATTGTAAAATTGGTGCTGAATGATACTTGTATGTATATGAAACCGTCGACTATAATTTTTATATTCGAACTTGAACATTGCGTTGAGCAGGCATACTTTAATTTAAATCAAAATACGGACGCCGTTAGTAATAAGTTTAAACATTTTGTCGATTATTTACGACGCAATTGTATCGTGAATAAAGACGATGCAATAAAGATTTTGCGTAACGTATATGATAAAAAGTCGCTTATTGAATGTGAACTCATAGCTTACGCGACA
>NW_012027775.1:0-484 GCF_000956235.1 Wasmannia auropunctata
CACATTACATCTGTGATATGCAGATCATAGACATCATCTGGGTACAATAATCCATGTCTTTCTAATTCGATCACTTCATTGTCCATACCACTATCGTTACTTGTGTCATCGGAAAAATCTTCTTCTATTTCCATCAATTCTTGATCATCTTCCTCATGCGGTACTTCTACCTCCATGTAATCGTTTGGTGGTATCATTTCTTCGATGTTCAATAACAAGAGTTACATTTTCACAATCACTTGTTTGCATTAAATCTCACCACTGATGAGGTGCATCAAAATCTTTACAATATATATACCGAAACTAATGGGTGTGGTCTATTTTTCGCAAATGTTGCAGATATCGTTTGATTTCGCGACGTGATCTCGCTGCCATGCATTGGCGCTTGATCAAAATGCTTAATTGCATTTTTTTAACATATGTTCGATGAACCGCGAGACATTTAGATTGAAAGAATATTATATTACGCGAATCTAATGTATCA
>NW_012027775.1:13016-13653 GCF_000956235.1 Wasmannia auropunctata
TTTAAATATTAACTGACACCTATATTTAGCTCGTCTTTGGCCTCTATTCTGACTAAAAAATAATTAATTTCCAAAATGTTCAAAAAATATAAAAATCTGCTTCTGTTATAAAATATAAAAAGATAAATATATTGGTATTTTTATTTTCTAATATTATAATATATATACGTCATTGATTATTTTATATAATATATATATTATTTTTTTTTCAATTTTCCATTTTTTGGAAAAATAACGCTATAACCCTTTAAAATAAAATGCAACGCGTTCTTTTATTTCCTAGATGCCACTCTAAATTTTTATAATTTTAAATACATATTTTATAAAATTTTAAGCAATAAACTGTGACGGGACGTTTTTCGACAACGTCCGTCACAAGGGCTCATTAGCCCGACCGTAACGGCTAAGTGGATCCTGCGTCCTCCGATTTTCGAGGGCGAGCGCATCTACGATTTTGCCATGTTCCGCGACTAACATTTTGTGGTAGGATTAAACCGTTAGCCCTTGCACCGACCGAAATAAGCAAGGGATAGCGACTGTTCGGAAGAGATTGTATCAAAGCGTCGTCTTACCGGCTCCAAGCAACAAGGACTCCAAGGACGAGAGACTACCGAGGCATACTCAGAGCAAGACGGAA
>NW_012027776.1:0-462 GCF_000956235.1 Wasmannia auropunctata
TCACTATAGATTTAACAGTGTATATATTATTAATTTATTAATTTATTTGTAAACATTTAACAACATTTTTTAACAACATTTTAACATTTTAAAATAAATAACAGAACATAGTAAAACTATTTTTTTAAGAAATAAAAATAAATTATTAATTTCTTCCTGTTCCTCTTCCTCTTTCTCCGAAATAGTGTTTGTTATAGTTGTCGCACATGTTGAACAAAAATTAAAAAATCTTCTTATCCTTTGGCGTTGTCCGCTTCTCCTGCCTCTTGATCTCCATCCTACGGAACAAATATTATATTATAATATTAAGTACTTAAAAGTATATGCAATAAGAATTTAAAAAAAGCTACAAAAACTTTGTACATAAAAGTATTATATATTATGTAACTTACGTTGAGAAGCATCGATGTTGGCGGCATGCGGAGCAGCAGCGGTAGAATCACGCGGAAAAACAGCGGCGGC
>NW_012027776.1:2939-3638 GCF_000956235.1 Wasmannia auropunctata
ATCCAGTATCATTCAGTATTCATGGATCATCACAAAACAGCAGTTCGCGAACAATCACAAAGGTTAAGCAACGCTCGAGAAGGTATATGGCTTGGATGGGTGACCGCTTATAGGTAAAAACATCTTGAAATTTGTAGTTTCCAAATACATTTTTTTAATAATAATTTTTGTGTACATATTTTTTTTTATCTCTGAAACGTGATGCTTAATAAAAATTTTTTTAGCAATATTTAGCAAAAAATGGAAATCGCTTTTAGTTTGTACATTAATATAATATTGTATAATATTAATACAATGTACCTTGCAAAATTTATGGGATGTAAATGGAATGAGTTTGGACGAACATTTTCATGTTATTGGGAGATTAATTGTATGTTTATTAATCTCCGGGTAATGTTATCATCTTACAATTTTAAGTTATGGTAACCTTATGGGGATGTTCATGTGCTGTGAGGGTACTGTCCGACGGCAGGCGGTACGCGAGACCCTCGCGACGATCAGCTACACGCGCATAAACATGCGTTTACATTTTCTCTCTCTCTCTTTTTCACACACACGCACGCACGCACGCACGCACGACGTACGCACGCACGCACGCACGCACGCACAAAACTTTCCTTTTAAAGATTTGTCGACTTCTGTAGCTTCTCGAAAAAGNTAGATGAATTCTCATTTCGATGTGATTTCCACGTAATGAGT
>NW_012027776.1:4618-6633 GCF_000956235.1 Wasmannia auropunctata
TGAATTTTTTTAAAAGTGGCCAATTTTTTAGATCTAGAGAAAAATGCGATTTAAAATATTCTGGATTTTTTTAAAAACAGAATTTTCAGCACAGAACGACAACAAAATTCAAACTTATGTATATGGATAGCCTTTGTAACCATGATTTTTTTTGTAAAGATTAATTCAATTTGGCGGAGAAAAAAAATATCAAAAAAAATCACATCTCTTGTGATATTTCGAAATTGTGTGGGTCTTTTGAAATGAAACTTGGCACAAAATTTTCTTTTATCTGGGTGGACATTTTACCCACTATAACGATCGATTCCGCGCGGGGCCCGAAATCACCTCCTTAACCCGCTATACCCTTTGATATTAAAATCAGTCGATTGCTTGCTATCGTCGAGTGAACGGGTCGTGTGTTTCTTTCTTCGAATGATTTTTCAGTGGACGGATAATTAACCCACAGTGATTGTAAAGTACGTAACGGATATTAATTAGTAGATACATTAATAGATTTCATGTGATTTCTTCAAATGAATACTTTGTATGTGAATCGAGTGTAAAATGTTGAAGTGACATGGTTTGTCAAAAAAAGAATTAACTAATTAATATTTAATCTGTGTCAGTCAGTGGATAACTTGTGACGTTTACATTAAACTATCGAAAATTTAATAAAATAAACACTCATTACGTGGAAATCACATCGAAATGAGAATTCATCTATCTTTTTCGAGAAGCTACAGAAGTCGACAAATCTTTAAAAGGTAAAGTTTTGTGCGTGCGTGCGTGCGCGCGTGCGTACGTGCGTGCGTGCGTGCGTACGTGCGTGTGTGTGAAAAAGAGAGAGAGAGAGAAAATGTAAACGCATGTTTATGCGCGCGTGTAGTCAGCTGATCGTCGCGAGGGTCTCGCGTACCGTCTGCCGTCGGACAGTAAGTTGCGCCGCCCCTGTCTACTTTCCGTACGCGGCCCGTAATTCGTTAACTATTTCTCTTTATAACTTGAAAACTAAGCTCCGCACAAATTTTTGCCAAAGGAAAAATCGTCTCAAAATGTGGTCAGAAATACGTATGTTTAAGGACAATATACTTATTCTAAATCACCCTTATGTGTATATGTGTGACTGAAAAATGTCACTTTTGATAAAGTGACACTTTTCACGAACTCGATCTCAAGATCTCAATATTGACTGCACCAATTTTATTCGCAATGGTCGCAATCGAAAGTTTGTATCGACATTATATCAGAAAATGTCGTTAAATTTTGTATTGCTGTTATAATTTCTGAGATATTTGAATTGAAAATTTGTTTGACATAAGAATTCCAGATAAAGCTAGGGTAGCGCCACGACATTTGCGCAATGACATAACACGCAGTCACGCAATCATCACTCTTTATCATCACTATTTTATGTGTACTTGGCGTCGCGCCGCTACCGCGTCGCTTGATATTCAATTTAAAAAGCAGTTATTAATAATGAAGAAAAATAAAGGTTATTATCTCAGTTCAAGATACATAATACAATTAAGAGGATGCTAAAGCCGTCTGTTTTATCAACAGAAATACCATTTTTGTTGGATACATAATATGTCGTATTAATCGCATAAAATAAAATTTCCTTTTCCACGATTAAAACACACATGCTAATGCATCTGGCTCTGGTGTGTTTGGTACCAAAAACAGGAAAAAATTAAGAAATTACAGATTTTGGTATCCATTTTAACATCAACATGGACACTAATACTATCAATTTACCAAAACGTTTACTTCGTGGAAAGGTTAGGCAGGTTATATGCTCGAAATGAAGGCAGAGCCAGATGTACAATAAAGAAATAAATATAGGTGAGTTGTTAAAATCAAATTTAGAAGCCTAAATAAAATTACGTTTGTATCCTACAAATTTGTGTATATGTGTGCGTGAGAAATCGATATTGTAGATCAGTTTAAAGCAGCAGATTAGTTACAAGAAATCAATCCAGAGTGTGCTGTAATCATTGGTCTCAGATGGAAGAAGACAGTGATCATTGTCAGCT
>NW_012027777.1:0-520 GCF_000956235.1 Wasmannia auropunctata
CGATAGCGACCCGAGACACTTGCAAAATCTGAGCTGCGCGGGAAAAAGCCTTCTTTTTATAAGATCGAAAAACTTGATAAACAACATTAAATATGGAAATGTTTGCAAGTTATTTTTCAAGTTGTTTTTTTCGCATTCGGTGTTCTGCCGCCCCCACCGGTCACCGCTCGCACGCGCCTTACCCGCATGTGTCGATCATGATCCGTGCCTGCACAGCGCGGGCAAAGGCGCGCGCGAATCGTCTCTCCTCGGCACTTTGAACAACGACAAATCTTTTCTTTTTATATGTCTTTTAATTTTAAATATTCCCCTATATATATTTTTTCTTTTATACATAATTTTTAATATATTTCTCTCTCTCTTTCTCCCAAGATAAATTTTTAATGTTTTCCGTGATCGTACTCGTGAAAAAGCAACATAAAGCTGACCGTGATTAAAAACATCTCTACGTAGATCTATTCCCACTTTTTTAAATGTTTGTCCTTGTGATTTATTTATTGTCATTGCAAAAGCTAATTTT
>NW_012027777.1:8178-8698 GCF_000956235.1 Wasmannia auropunctata
AAAATATTGTATCAAATTAAACAAATAAAATCCATGTTGTTTTATTTTCAATGTATACGTAAAAAATAAAAACAAGAAATGCAATAGATAGCGTAATAAGGACCGCAGAAATTAAAAAGGGATTTCGATAACAAGTAGCTAATTACGTGACAGAAAAATCAAAGATGGGGAGAAATCTCCAGCAGCAGCATACTTGGCGCGCCCATTTTTTATACATATATAACTCATGGTAATATAATACATGCAATTCATGTTAACAATACATTATTTATTAATAGTGTAAGGTTCTTGACCAGGTTGTCGGCCCTGCATGAGCAGTGCAGATATGTCACACCGTCGCCTTATTGGCTTTTGAGACTACACTGCGTCCCTATTGGTTTGCGAGTTATGGGCATAGCGAGCGGCCAATGGAAATCGCCGAGCACTCGGATAGCGAGCGATCCGAGGCGACTGAGGCAGTTCAACTACGAGTACCGGCATTAACGGACGCTTTCCGGTTACGATACATACTGCGCTAACC
>NW_012027778.1:0-468 GCF_000956235.1 Wasmannia auropunctata
TTAAATTTTCTATCATTCCTTCAAAACTTTTACTAAAAATAATAATATCGTCAAGATAAACTAAACAAATCTTTGAAAGAAATTCTTTTAATATTTGTTCCATTACTCGTTCGAATGTCGCCGGGGCATTACACAGACCGAAAGGCATGACTCTAAATTGCCAAAGTCCGTTACCGATAGAGAAAGCTGTTTTCTCTCTATCTTCCGAACGGATTTTAATTTGCCAGTAACCGCTCTTAAGATCTAAAGTGGAAAACCAAGTGTTACCTGACAGTTGATCTAAGATGTCGTCTATTCTGGGTAATGGATAAGAATCTTTTACAGTTTTATTATTTAATTTTCGATAATCGATGCAAAACCTTATTGTCCCATCTTTCTTTTTGACTAAAACTGCAGGTGATGTCCAGGGACTAGAAGATTCCTCAATAACTTTTTGTTCTCTCATATCCTCAATTATTTTGTTTACTT
>NW_012027778.1:12677-13202 GCF_000956235.1 Wasmannia auropunctata
AGCGTCTCCCGCCAAGTATATTTTTTTCGTTATTAACAGAGACGCTACAGTGTATCCTTTACTGGACGGATAACGACTCTGTAGGAATAAATTATTATTTCTTTTAATTATTTATAATAATATCGGTAAATGCCTAATTTTGTGAAAAAATCTATATTTTTCTAATCACAATACTGTAACAGCGATATCCATAAATGCATTTGATGCATAAGTGCATAAAGTGTATGCATTTTTTGCCCGATATTATGTCATTCAGATACGTCGTCGTCGTCGTTGTCGTCGTCGTCGTCGTCGTCGTCGTCGTCGTCGTCGTCTTCTTCGCAAAATTTTTCAATCTTGTCCCCTTTCGTCTATAATTTTTAATTTTGCCACCTTTGTTGTCGCCGTCTTTTTCTTCGCTAAATTTTCGTTGAAATTTCAATGTTGTATGGTCTCTTTGGTCTGCTATATCGTTATCGTCGTCTTCTTCTTTGCAAAATTTCAATCTTGTCCCTTTTTCAAATCTTGAGATCGGAAGAGCACACG
>NW_012027779.1:0-424 GCF_000956235.1 Wasmannia auropunctata
AGGGACCTTATTTAATAGTTAGGAAGCTCGGTGATGTTGTTTATTGTATTCACAAGTCGAACAAATATAAGAATAAAATTGTTCATGCAGATAGGTTAGCGCCTTATTCGGAAAGGCAAGTAGGATGATTGAATGAATGACTCGGAGCCCGGAAAGATTTTAGTGAAAGTTGCATATTTGTATGTTAATTAATTTTATGGTGTATATTGCGCGTTATGAATTATTTGAGTTTCAGAGCATAATGGATGAGACTTCTTCGGGCGTATACCATCTTAGCCGAGGAAGGAGAGAAACACAAGCCCCATCATGCAAGTTTTTTTAAGAAGACTGCCTTACTCTCGGTTTTCGAGCCGTGGTTTCCCGGGAGTCTTTGGGCGCAGACCCAAAGGGTAATGCCAAGGCAGGGATTTGGGGAGTCCTTTAG
>NW_012027779.1:2064-4304 GCF_000956235.1 Wasmannia auropunctata
AACGTTTATATGATATTATATTTTCAGTTTATGTGCATGCGCAACGCCAAACATCGGTAATTCTCGGAATATAAGCGATTTACCTAGATTCTGGGGGATTCATGTGAACGGGCAATTCGTGTCACGCCTACGAGCATCGCGCGGCTCAGCAACAGAGCGCGGATTCGTTGCTGCATGTATTGTACAGCCAATCAGGCTAAACCGAGATTGTGACTGGCGGAATATATCGTCAGCAAAGATCTGAAGAGTGAATGTCGTTACCGACAAGCTACGCGATAGGTCCACGTATTGTTTGCGAGGGAAAAACTGTCGCCGGGCAGAACTGCGCCTGCTCAGACCCGAAGTGGGGATGAGGAAGAAGGCGGATATGCGAAATTCGAAAGAACGTTCATGGTCTTTTGTTTTCGATACTTCGTTGTGTCAAGATCTCGGTCTCTTTGACAAACGTTTTCTTACGTACTCGCTGTGCGGAAGCGAAGTCCCGCGTGCGCAACATAATTGCGGCGTGTACTAACGCGTGCGTTCACGGTAGATAGCAACCACCGATCACTTCGAGTGTGTTAACAACGGGGCGGCCTACTTTGACGCAAATACGCGAAACTTCCGAGTGCGTGCAATCGTAGATAGCAACCACCGATCACTTCGAGTGTGTTAACAACGGGGCGGCCTACGATCACGTCATTCTAAATTTCGAGTCGCGAAATGCGTAAATCTCGAAGAGCGCGATCCAAGCGTTCATACATTATACGGCATTGTCCGGTTACAACCTAACCTAAATTTAATCTACCGCTTGCATGCATATACACACGCACGTGGACCTCCGCTTCCGCCGCAAATACTTTTAAACATTTACTCCTGTTTTTTTATGTATTCCTTTATCTTTATCATACTGTGAGGCAAATCATCCTTTCTATACATCCGAACTCTCATTGGGACAGGTTCAGTTGCACACGGTACAATTGGACACGTTGCAAATAGATACATTACAAATGGACACGGTCTTTTGGACACAGTTCAAATGGACACTGTTCAAATGGTCACCGTGCAAATAGACAACGTTCAAATGCTCACCGTTCAAATGGACACTATTCATTTGGACACGTAAAAATGAACACGTTTATTTGGACACCGTGCAATTGGACACCGTTCAATCAGACACCGTGCAATCGGACAGTGTGGAATCGGACACCGTGCAGTCGGACACGGGAAAACGGACACCGTTCAATCGGATACGGGAAAACGAACACCGTTCAGTCGGACACCGTGCAATCGGACATCGAAAGACGAACGTGATTCATTCAGAAATGAAAAGGATAAATATTTTACACTTAAGATAATTATTGAGAATAAAGGAGCCACCTCCGATGATCTTGACCTTGATATATGTTGTCAAGGTCATGATCCTGAGTGACTATCAAGGGGCGGAGCCCCTCCCCCGTTTATCACATAGCTACTATATATTGTAGAAACAGAAAATATAAGCTTCAATGCTTCTATTTGTTTAGTAAGGCGAAGACTTTGTTGTAAGTCTAACACGACTTACCTACTTTTATCGTGTCGTAACTTAAGAATAAGCAGGTCACTGTTGCAATGTAATATTGCAACGGTGACCCATAATTATTGAGGACGCCGACGCAGGACCTCGGCGCCCTCAATGCACGCGTCCTCCAAAAACTGCCGTCGTTGCAATAATTGCAACGACTAAGCAGTGCAGTGGCCCACTTGAGATGGGATATAACCCGTCGTCTAGCGGACCACTGCGGAGTTCACTTTAATCATTAACGCATAGCGTTACGCTGTCGGCACGCGCAGTAATCAACCTGTAAGTAACACGTAAAATATAGTGTATGTGTTAAACTATAACTGTGCATCAATTCTACAACCACCACTACGAGTCCTTCCTACGTTACACCCCAGCCACGGTGTAACAACTTAATAGATATTTAATTCAACATACTTTCTACTTTGCGTAGGGGGTCTGTCTAATCTTTTCGGTATCCATTATTTTTAGTATATTGTAGACTTATCTATTCAGTAAGGCTAAAATTTAATAAATATTTTTACCTTGCGTAGGGGTCTGTCTAATTTTTTTTTAAATATTTATTAAATCTTTGCCTTACTAAATAAATAAGTCTACAATATCCTTTTCATTTCTGAACGTTCGTCTTTCGGTGTCCGATTGAACAGTGTCCGTTTTCTCGAGTCCGTTTGACGGTGTCCGATTAAACGGTGTCCGATTG
>NW_012027780.1:0-524 GCF_000956235.1 Wasmannia auropunctata
CTTTTGTTTCCAGTAAAGACTGATATATTTTTTTAGTTAATGTTATAACAAATGTTTTTTCATCGCTTATATTAGTATAATTAAATGAAGTATCAGACTGAATACTATCATTTCGATTGCACAAATTAACTTTAGATAATTTAATACCTAGTAATTCTCTTAAATTGTATCTGTTACAAAAAACGAATGAATATAATGACGTCGCTTTGATTTGTCCATGATTTAATAATTCTTTTTCAATTGTTTGCCAAATTGGAGCTTTTTTCGACACTATTTTATTTTCTATCAGTATGTCCTTTTTATATTTCAAAGTGGTCTTTACGATAATATCACTAGGAATACTTTCTTTTCTTCTTATTTTTAACGTATATATTTGTAACAATATTATAAATATAGATCACAAAAATATCACTGCATCACACAATCAGGAATCGATATGTATCAAAAGGATCAACAAAAAAAAGAATACAAACGGACTGCAAATGCAATCCCAATCACAAGCAAAACAACTTCACTGTTTCGCT